>NC_064628.1:112143624-112446654 GCF_023864275.1 Schistocerca cancellata | reverse complement strand
TGGACAAAAATCACACCCTAACCAAACTGCAAATTTGCTTGCGTCCATTATATCGTAATCTTTGTTCCTTATTCTCTGTAGATTTAAATAGCGAGTGCAGGCATCACTTGCTGGGGAACCACAGTTGTTAGAAATTAAAACTGCAGAGCAGCCACATGTCGCACTTAACATAGCTTTACTGATATGTTTCGCTCGATCAACGCTAGTTTCTTCAGGAACTACAAAACCGATGTCCATATGTTACATATATCTGGCTGTATATAGCCCCGTCGTCATACATAGAAACGTTGTGTATAACGGTGGCGATAAACACAGCCACAAATACGAAAATTGTTGACCTAGGCTTCGTAATTTCTGAAGTTATACGCGTTTTTCGAGGGAAACGTGTCAATAACGCTAAGTTACTTGCGATTTGTGGCTGATCTAAACGTTTCATTACTTTGTTTGTGTGACTGAGAAACTGGGTACGTAGATTTCAGCACAGAGAGGCAAACTTCGCAGAGCTCAGATACAGTTGAAACATTTGCGCAAAATTTTTGGTTCAAACCAGTGAACCATCTACATTTTTGTCTCAATTCAAGCTAGTAGAGGAATCACCCGCAGTCATGATGATGCATTTATGGTAATCTAAACGTTTTGTATCAAAAAACAAAAAAGGTAGTGAAGCATTATCATCAAATATTTTATTTAAAAAATAGTATTACCGAATTGCTCGTCAATTGACGTATTTTACCGAAACACAAAGGGCGCAAGATGGAGCGCGGTGGCTCAGTTGTTAGCAAACTGGATTCGCATTCGAAATGACACGCTTCAAACCTGCGTCCGACCATCGAGATTTAGTCTTTCCTTGATTTCCCTAAATCGCTTAAAGCAAATGGAGGAATGAGAAAGGGCACGGCGGCTTTATTCCCTATCCTTCACTAATCCGGGATTGTTCTCCGCCTCTAATGACGTTTTTGTCGATGAGTCGCTAAAACACTAATCTTCCCCTTCTAAATCTCGGAGCGCTACTACTTCTAAAACGTCTAGTCCTCACCTCTACGCTTCACTTGATTTGATGTTATTATGAAGAATACAAAAAATTAAAGACAATTACTTCCCCATGTACTTATCGGGCAAAGAATTTATCTCCTTTCCGACTTTGTTCATAATTTCACCAAGAGTTTTGAACCAAGATTCGGAAGAATCAACATTTCTGGTAGTGGTCAAAATACTGAGTACTCACCATTTTCTTCCATCGGCCTGATGGCCTCGTTTTAGACAGTGGAAACTGCTAAGTCCTACCTCCCGCCCTCCCCCACCTCTCCCACCATATCTCTCACGACTGAAGACTTTAACTTGTAGTTTTGAAACGACGGTCCTTGGGGACATACACACCGCCCCGCGGCCTACATTTTCTCCAGAAATGCCATCACTCTTCGTTATATTTTTATGGCTTCCAATCATTCCAGACGCCAGTGCACCCTGAAGATGATAAGCGCGATTTTAGGGCTCTACAGTGTACCGTTTGCTACGATTTAGTGTTCCTGCGAAGTGTGAGTCGACAGTAGTATATTTCTGTTATGCTCCACACACGGGTATTTATCTGTATCATGAAGATTTATCACGAGAGTACACCACAATATCTGACGTGTTGTTCGTCACGAAGCCCTCTCCACACCACACCGTTTCCGTTCTGATTAGAAATTTATATTCTTTGGATAAACATGATTTGTGCAAATACAATGTTCATTAAGGGTAAATATTAGGCTTGAGAGCGCCTCATTAAAATGTATGAAGCACACCTGCCACAGTTGTGGAATTTAGATGAATTGTAATTATCGTTTTCTCTCATAGCTGTAACAAACTTCGTACTGTCTTTAGTTCCACCAAACAAATCATTCATGAGAATTTTTAGACGACACACTTCCACGACTCGACTCATACAGGTGACAAGTATAATACAATATAGACAAACCTGTGCAGAAACTCTATTCAAATAACGATCAGAAAAATTTGACACAAGGGCTCAGATTACCAGTTCTCCAGCACCTATAGACGTAGTTTTGTCTACTTTATTTATAAAAATTGGCCTTTCCGCGGTGGTAATAGGCTCTCGTCAGATTACCGAAGTTAAGCGCTGTTGTGATTGATTAGTACTTGGATGGGTGACCTTCCGAGTCTGCCGAGCGCTTTTGGCAAGCGGGGTACACTCAGCCCTTGTGACGCCAACTCAGATGCTACTTGATTGAGAAGTAGCGGCTCCAGTCACGGAAACTAACGGCAGTAGGGAGAGCGGTGTGCTGACCACATGCCCCTCTATATTCCGCATCCAGTGGCGCCTATTGGCTGAGGAAGACACGGCGGTCAATCGGTACCGCTGAAGCTTCCGAGGCCTGTTCGGACGGACTTCCGTCTATTTAGAAAAAGTGAGCACCATTAAATACGCGTATTCTCCAATTCTGTGGTGCAGAATCCTTTTTTTCACAGACATCCACAGCACTCTCCAGGTGTTTACACAAATGGGACTGATACACCTGTGAGAATGCTTCTATCAGAGTTGGAAGCTTCTAAAAGATGGAGATCTGTTCTAGAGCCCTTTCGCGGTACCAAAGTTGGTTGATACCCGTTGTTGTTGTTGTTGTGTTCTTCAGTCCTGAGACCGGTTTGATGCAGCTCTCCATGCTACTCTATCCTGTGCAAGCTTCTTCACCTCCCAGTACCAACTGCAACCTACATCCTTTTGAATCTGCTTAGTGTATTCATCTATTGGTCTCCCTCTACGATTTTTACCCTCCACGCTGCCCTCCAGTACTAAATTGTTGATCCCTTGATGCCCCAGAACATGTCCTACCAACCGATCCCTTCTTCTGGTCAAGTTGTGCCACAAACTTCTCTTCTCCCCAATTCTATTTAATACCTCCTCATTAGTTATGTGGTCTACCCATTTGATCTTCAGCATTCTTCCGTAGCACCACATTTCGAAAGCTTCTATTCTCTTCTGGTCTAAACTATCTATCGTCCATGTTTCACTACCATACATGGCTACACTCAATACAAATACTTTCAGAAACGACTTTCTGACACTTAAATCTATACTCGATGTTAACAAATTTCTCTTCTTCGGAAACACTTTCCGTGCCATTGCCAGTCTACATTTTATATCCTCTCCACTTCGACCATCACCAGTTATTTCGCTCCCCAAATAGCAAAACTCCTTTACTACTTTAAATGTCTCATTTCCTAATCTAAATCCCCCAGCATCACCCGACTTAATTCGACTACATTCCATTATCCTTGTTTTGCTTTTGTTGATGTTCATCTAATACCCTCCTTTGAAGACACTGTCCATTCCGTTCAACTGCTCTTCCAAGTCCTTTGCTGTTTCTGACAGAATTACAATGTCATCGGCGAACCTCAAAGTTTTTATTTCTTCTCCATGGATTTTAATACCTACTCCGAACTTTACTTTTGTTTCCTTTACTTCTTGCTCAATATACAGATTGAACAGCATCGGAGAGAGGCCGTAACCCTGTGTCAGTCCCTTCCCAAACACTGCTTCCCTTTCATGTCCCTCGACTCTTATAACTGCCATCTGCTTTCTGTACAAATTGTAAATAGACTTTCGCTCCCTGTATTTTACCTCTGCCACCATCAGAACTTGAAAGAGAATATTCCAATCAACATTGTCAAAAGCTTTCTCCAAGTCTACAAATGCTAGAAACGTAGGTTTGCCTTTTCTTAATCTTTCTTCTAAGATAAGTCGTAGGGTCAGTATTGCCTCACGTGTTCCAACATTTCTACGGAATCCAAACTGATCTTCCCCAAGGTCGGCTTCTACCAGTATTTTCCATTTGTCTGTAAACAATTCGCGTTAGTATTTTGCAGCTGTGACTTCTTAAAATGATAGTTCGGTTATTTTCACATCTGTCAACACCTGCTTTCTTTGGGATTGGAATTATTATGTTATTCTTGAAGTCTGAGAGAATTTCGCCTGTCTCATTCATCTTGCTCACGAGATGGTGGAGTTTTGTCAGGACTGGCTCTCCCAAGGCTGTCCGTAGTTCTAAAGGAATGTTGTCTACTCCCGGGACCTTGTTTCGACTTAGGTCTTTCAGTGCTCTGTCAAACTCTTCATGCACTATCATATCTCCCATTTCATCTACCTCCTCTTCCATTTCCATAATATTGTCCTCAAGAACATCGCCCCTATATGGACCCTCTATATACTTCCACCTTTCTGCTTTCCCTTCTTTGCTTAGAACTGGGTTTCAGTCTGAGCTCTTGAGATTCATGCAAGTGGTTCTCTTTTCTCCAAAGGTCTCTTTAATTTTCTTGTAGGCAGTATCTATCTTACCCCTCGTGAGGTAAGCCTCTACATCCTTACGTATGTCCTCTAGCCATCACTGCTTAGCCATTTTGCACTTCCTGTCGATCTCATTTTTGAGACGTTTGTATTCCTTTATGCCTGCTTCATTTACTGCATTTTTGTGCTTTCTCCTTTCATCAATTAAATTCAATATTTCTTCTGTTACCCAAGGATTTCTACTAGCCCTCGTCTTTTTACCTAATTGATCCTCTGCTGCCTTCACTACTTCATCCCTCAAAGCTACCCATTCTTCTTCTACTGTATTTCTTTCCCCCATTCCTGTCAATTGTTCCCTTATGCTCTCCCTGAAACTCTGTACAACCTCTGGTTCTTTCAGTTTATCCAGGTCCCATCTCCTTAAATTCCCACCTTTTTGCGGTTTCTTCAGTTTTAATCCACAGGTCATAACCAATAGATTGTGGTCAGAGTCCACATCTGCCCCTGGAAAGGTCTTACAATTTAAAATCTGGTTCCTAAATCTCTGTCTTGCCATTATATAATCTGTCTGAAACCTTCTAGTATCTCCAGGGTTCTTCCATGTATACCACCTTCTCTCATGATTCTTGAACCAAGTGTTAGCTCTGATTAAGTTATGCTCTGTGCAAAATTCTACCAGGCGGCTTCCTCTTGCATTTCTTAGCCCCAATCCATATTCACCTACTACGTTTCCTTCTCTTCCTTTTCCTACTGTCGAATTCCAGTCACCCATGACTATTAGATTTTCCTCTCCCTTAACTACCTGATTAATTTCTTTTATCTAATCATACATTTGATCAATTATTTCATCATCTGCAGAGATAGTTGGCATATAAACTTGTACTACTGTAGTAGGCGTGGGCTTCGTGTCTATCTTGGTCACAATAATGCGTTCACTGTGCTGTTTGTAGTAGCTTACCCGCATTCCTATTTTCTTATTCATTATTAAACCTACTCCTTCATTACCCCTATTTGACTTTGTATTTATAACCCTGTATTCGCCTGACCAAAAGTCTTGTTCCTCCTGCCACCGAACGTCACTAATTTCCACTATATCTAACATTAACCTATCCATTTCCCTTTTTTAATTTTCTAACCTACCTGCCCGATTAAGGGATCTGACATTCCACGCTCCGATCCGTAGAACGTCCTCTTTAGTAGTCCCCGCCCGGAGATCCGAATGGGGGACTATTTTACCTCGTGAATATCTTACCCAAGTGGACGCCATCATCATTTCATCATACAGTAAAGCATCATGCCCTTGGGAAAAATTACGGCTGTAGTTTCACCTTGCTTTCAGCCGTTCGCAGTACCAGCACAGCAAGGCCGTTTTGGTTAGTGTTACAAGGCCAGGTCAGTCAATCATCCACTCTGTTGCCCCTGCAACTACTGTAAAGGCTGCTGCCCCTCTTCAAGAACCAAACCTTTGATACCCAAGGCAACCCAAATTTAATGAACGGGAAGATGGTGGTACATAAAATGGCTCGGATGTAACTGATAGAATCCAACTCAAGGCTTTTGTTGTTGTTAGGCCTATTCGTGAGTTCCAATTAACGTTTAAATTCAGAAGCAGTCAAATATAATGAAAATATTTCCTTATAAGCTTCTGGCATAATGTCAACATAGAGTAAGTCTTTCTTCAAGTTCCCAGTGGGAACTTGTTTTACGCTGCAGATCGTAATATGCAACAGAAAACAACCCTAGGTAGTCAGTTAATATGCGAGAAAAATGTGAAAAAAGTAGAGAAAGTGGTGAAACAGTAAAACAAAAATTTCTGCGTGATCTGATTAAAATTTAATAATCCTAGCGGTATGCAATGCAAGAGAATTTTCTGCTTAAAATCGTATACTGAATTCCAAATAACGACAAAAATTTCACTCACTATCTCCTTCATAGTATAAACCAAAATGCACGTACCCACTTAAATGTACAGCTGGTCTGTTTTCAAACCATGATCTGCACTCATTGAAAGTATGAAATGTAACGTCTTTGTCATAAGCACGACATGCTGGAAGATCCACATGCAGGATATGAATCCACACGTCAGAAAGCCTTCGTCCTCTCGTGCACAATGGTTTCGATCATGGGACTAATTTTTTTAACGTAAGTAGCAGTTTATCAGCTATACTGGGCGATTTACTAATTACAATACTCTCCTCGAAAGGGGATGCGCGTGATGGATCGACTGGTGAGGGTGACATTTTGATGTTGGCGAAAATCGATCCAACCTTTGCTATTCACTTAAGCAAAGTCAGGAAGCAATGACTATAGGATTATTAAAATCTCCATCATAGCAGACGTTAAACGGAATATATACTTAGACGATTTACTACGTGGAATCAGCTGCGATACCATATTTTCCGCCGGCGTTGCTATTGCATACAGGCAGGTGCAAAAATTCTAGACAACCCCTGACTGTGAGACGTCGTAGACCTTGCTACATGTGTGCTAAATATTTCTGTTAAATATGGACCTGTATCTTCGACAGAGAGATATGTACACTCGTGCACAAAAATTTGGGAATCTCTAAGCCAACTGAAAACCAGTTCTTCTCGGTGACCGTGTGAGGATTAACATCGACCTGTGCGAGATGTATACAATGTCAGTGTGTAACGTTCCCTGGCAGCACACACACTGTTAATAAACTGAAATGACGTTTAATTGTACTATGTACGCCGCTATGAAGCAATTCGTGTGTATTGTAATTGTTTAAAAAAATATTATTAAATTTTGTATAAAGGGCGTTGGTTATTATTGTAATATTTTCTGTAATAATATTCTCGACGTATTTATGATTGTAATATTTCTATACTCATAATGTAATTACGAAATATGTTAATATCTGCGATGAAAAAATGTAAAATATAGCCACAGAGGAAAATAATATTGTAAGATTACAAAGAGATATTAATATTCAGCAATAGTATAAATAGCACTACATAATGTGCATTCTTTGTCGTCTTCCTCGAGAGCTGAGAGAGAGAGAGGAACCTGTGACGTAGCATTATATGCATGAGTAGACTTCTTTTGTCTGTATCTGTCTTTAGCTGCCATTAGAGGAGAAATTATAAAGGTGTGTAATTTTAATTATTGTTGTGGTCTAAATACATTATAATTTATCAAAATTGTGTATTACTAATGTAAATTAGCTTGCCCATGTCATCTATAATATTTCTTTAAAGAATTTTAAGCACTTTTTGCGATTATCGTTGGTGTTGCTGGGCTGTGCCGCGACCGAACGATTTGCAGCGGCGGCACATTTAAAAAAGTGTTCCGCTATAAAATTAACCAAATCCGTAAATCGAGAGCAGGTAAAATTAGCAGTGAATTACGAAATATTTTTCTTTTACAGTGATCCTGAGGCTGACTGAATTTATTACTGGTTTTACATTTGTGCTTTCATAGGCGGATAATTAACGTTGAAGTTGTTCATCTTTTGGTTCTTTCAGTTTCTAAAGCAAATAACTTAAACGTATAGAGAAGTGTGTTTTGTCTATGGTAATTAACCGTTCAGGTCGGCTTGGCAATATTTAACCACTTTATGCTAACAGAGACAGTCTTGTGTTCCATAGCTAACGCCGGGAAAGAATTCAGTAAATATTTAAAGACCCACTGCGTTTAGAAAATGTGTGCCAAGGCCGAAATACGTAAAAAAATTTAATCAAAATTCATTTAGACAGAATTAAGCACATTTAAAATTACATGAACTTCAGCAACCCTCTCATGCTGATAAATTCAAACTAACGGATTAATAACATATGACTTTGAAAATTCATTTTGATTACCACACGTAAAAAAAAGGGTTCTACAACAAAGTTCGTACTGAAAGAGTAAATAACAAAAATATTTAAAGCCATTTCTTCCTCATTTTCATCCATTCATTTTACATTATATATATATATATATATATATATATATATAATTTTTTTCATTAAAAGTGTAAAACTACTTTGTGTGCCTTTGTCAATCTTTGTTAGTAGAGATCGTGAGTACGCAGGTTTTGGGGTGCGTGTTTAGCAGTATATTTGCCAAACAATAATTAAGCCATACGGAAGAAGAATGGCTCGTTCAACAATCTTAATAGGCATTACGTTTGTTCTGATAAGGTCAGAAGTTGTCCAGTGTCAGGTGTCATCACCTTTATTGTTCTTTAAGGACTACGAGGAGGATTTCAAGATTCATAATTCAACGGCAGTGGGACAAACGCCTGGGTCACATATTTACCGCCAATGTATCGTCGCTCTATATAAAGTATTCCGCATGTACTCTGGCCCGCTGGATGCGTTCTCACTACTAAAAGGAATTTCATTGTTCAGCGGATGAGTTTTCCTGGCAACAGTGAGAAGAGCTCCGTATATTATGGGTATAAAGCTTCTCGAGATGACATATTTGCTTGTAATATTCTTTGTTGTCTGCCACGTTGAGTCCAATTGAATCGCCACTTGCTGAAAGCGCTTCAGTCAGAAAATATCCGAAATGAGACACACTTACGTATTACTGAAGTGTAGCTGCATCTTTTCATGCTAGAAGGCACTCTGTCAGATGCTTCGGTATGGCAGGAAAATGCAATAGAAATCATGGTATCTGCTTTATATACTTTAATCAGTGAATGAAGCTCTTCTAGCATATCGAGGAAGCCCTTCAGGCAGAAACAAAAGAAGCTATTGGATTATACACTGAAAGTTTTACACTAAAAGGAAGTCATTATGTTACCAAGGATATAAAATATTTAGATGCCAGACTTAACATTCTAGAAATGTATAAGTTGTTTAAGGAAGAACTTTCCCAGATAAAGGCTACCTTGTGACACACTTTTCAGGGAAAATTTCAGTTTGCGTTTCGGACGCTGCTGCAAATGTGAAGAGCTGAAGGAGAAGAGAAGTCACCTTAACGATGCTGCAAAGTGACCAAAGTTACGTGATATTGACGACCTAATGGTTCACAAGAGAAAAACCCATCAATTTTATCCTGTGGTTACAGAAGAACCTAAAAGGACAGACGAGCCTCATATACTTGACAGTAGTGTTGACTTCAAGACAAATTCCCAAATTCCACCGTTTCATGCCCACGGCACGTTTTATCTGCGACAGTTGGCGGGTCATACATACTGAATTCAAGAAACTTTTAAAAAAGCATGTCTGCATGAATGCATACATCCTAAAGCAGTGGACAAAAGGACCAACGAAATCTGCACTTTCCTCTATAAGTTTCTGCATGGCGTTCCTCTATCAGTAACTGAACTACACTTATATTCGGATAACTCTAGACGACAGAAGAATGATCATGTTGTATCGGGAGTGTTATTAGCATTGAGTAGCTATAACCCGCTTGAGAAATTAGTCCACTGTTTCCCTGTCAGATTTCGCTGTTAGTGGGCATCCCTTTATCTCTTGTGACAGGAATATCAGCAAAACCAAAAGATAACTTAAAGAACATAATAGTTTCAATACGATACAATAACTAACGAAGCTCAATACGTTCCAGCAAAGTCCAACAATTCATTGTGACAAAAATTGCTGCCATAGATGGTGGATTTGAAGACCTGGTAGCAGCGGGTTAACAAATTTGGAAATTTGTGGTAAGGTGTTATTGGACCAAACCGCTAAGGTCATCGGTCCCTAAGCTTACACACTACTTAATCAAACTTAAACTAACTTACGCTAAGGACGACACACACACCCATGCCCGAGGGAGGACTCGAACCTCCGACGGGGAAAGCCGCGCGGACCGTGACAAGACGCCTCAGACCGCTCCGCTACCCCACGTGTCAGCGGGTTAACTAGAAGACTTGTGTTTCTGTTGAAACTAGCACAAAAGTGTTCCAGGAGATAAGAATATCCAATTCCTTTTCTGTAATATAGTGCATTTTACGTACAGTGTTAGTGAAAATTTTTGGTAATACATTTGCAATTATTTGGTTTATCAATTAAACCCACTGTGTAATGCATTTATTAAGAGAAGAAGGACAGTAACTAATACATGAAAACCCGAAAAATGCTAAAAGAACCCAGCCATCATACTTTCAAATTTATTTATGTACACAAATTTTATTTTTTCACAGACTGAAATGAACCCTGACACGAACGCAATATTACGCATGACTGATAGTTTTTTGGGACAAATGAAGGAACTGCTCAAGAGTATTCGTTGTCTCAAAACTAGGTTGGAATGACTAAAGCCCTTTTAGTACGTGGCGATTTACTTGAAGCCTTAATGTTTCGGAAAACGCTTGGTCGTCGTCATCAGGAGGTGCCTATTCTAAGTTGCATTTCAATGAAATTTAGACATGACTAAATTTTCTGTTCATCTGTGTGTCACAGTTTCGTCTGGTGGATGATCCCCTTGCGTCCACAGATCTGGCGCGCCCTGCAGACTCGTTACAGCTCTGCCAATATTTGGAAATGGGTCGATTTGGCCGTGTCAGTGTTCTGTCCTTGTGTGGCGGCTTCATGTTGTGGGCGAGAAGAACACAGCAAGCTACGTGTACTGCTATGAAACCTACCATCTCTAGGTGTAACAAAATGCAAAGGTATGTGCGCCATTACTGGATTCCCTTTGACGAGTGTCGTTGCTTTACGCAGAATACCAACAACCCATGAAGGGATATATAAAAAGCAGTACTAAAAGAAAAAAAAGATGATAGTACACGTTGTCTTAGGGAAATTGTTTCCAAGGTATTTATGTGGAGACGCAGACGTCAAAATTTATGAGAATAAACGCAATTTTGAGTGTATGCAACAGTTCATACGAACTGTGTCATAAGCGCTACTCTGTGGTGACGAGATTCGCCAAAGAAAGCGGTCAGCAGCATCGAGTCAATCACGAGACTAACGACCCAAACACAAAGGTCGAACCTTCTAGCGGTGGCAGTTTGGCGGACACATAACGTCACTCGTCAGGGAAAATGAGTTCACATAAGAAGCCGGCCGGGGTGGCCGAGCGGTTCTAGGCGCTACAGTCTGGAACCGCGTGACGGCTACGGTCGCAGGTTCGAATCCTGCCTCGGGCATGGATGTGTGTGATGTCGTTAGGTTGGTTAGGTTTGAGTAAATCTAAGTAATACATCAGATGTTAAGTCCCATACTGCTTAGAGCCATTTGAACCAATTGGTAGGGTACAGAGTGTGTTACTGTGAACAGTTCATTGACAGGGTTGTTCTTAGCAGAATCGAAAGCAATCCATCACTGACAACGACAGTTGAGATATACATCCCGACCTCCCAAGCTGTAGATGAAGAGATAGAGTAAGTGTGTGAGGATATTGAAAGGGCAATATAGTATGTAAAAGGGGATGGAAATCTAATAGTCATGGCGGACTATAATGAAGTAGGGGAAAGTGTAAGTAGGCTGTTTATGTTTTCTTATTGACAACGTTACGTAGCGCTCTGTATGAAAATCACTGGCTGTGCTGTGTGCAGTCTGTGGTTAGTTTGCATTGTTGTCTGCCATTGTAGTCTTGGGCAGCTGGATGTTAACAGTGCGTAGCGTTGCGCAGTTGGAGGTGAGCCGCCAGCAGTGGTGGATGTGGGGAGAGAGATGGCGGAGTTTTGTAATTTGTAATACTGGATATTATAAACTGCTATGTATATTATCATTTTTCAACACTATTAAGGTAAATACATTGTTTGTTCTCTATCAAAATCTTTCATTTGCTAACTATGCCTATCAGTAGTTAGGGCCTTCCGTAGTTTGAATCTTTTATTTAGCTGGTAGTAGTGGCGCTCGCTGTATTGCAGTAGTTCGTGTAACCAATATTTTTGTGAGGTAAGTGATTTGTGAAAGGTATAGGTTAATGTTAGTCAGGGCCATTCTTTTGTAGGGATTTCTGAAAGTCAGATTGCGTTGCGCTAAAAATATTGTGTGTCAGTTTAAGCACAGTCCTGTATAATTGTTCTAAGGGGACGTTTCATATGTTGACCCTTAGCCGAGGATACCTCACTGGAATCTTCTGATTTTTTTCTTGTAGTTTGTGTAATTAGTGTAGATTTTGTTTATTGCTAGCGCGTAATTGTAGAGAGAATCTCTTTCGTAGTTGCAGTCTTTCATTGTTGTACAGTAAAACAGTTGTTGCATGCATGTAGATTTGCACCAAGTATTTCGCAGCTGCGCTTGCAATTAACTAGATATTATTTTCAGTGCTATGTTAATTTGTTCTCTTATTGTTGCTCTTCAAATCGTGTTTTCTGTGTTATCGTGTGAAATATTGTAACAATAATGGCGTGTGAAAAACGTAGTACTAGGCTCCAAAGTAAACTGAGAAATGACAGTGAAGACGAAAGCAGTGTGTTAGCGCCACCGAGTAATGAATTAACTAATGTTCAAAGTAGTAATTTGGTAATTGTACATAGGGAAATGGAGCGGGCTGCAAACAATGGTGTACACAGTGAAACAATTAGTGAACAGGAAAGCATTATCGATCGATCGGTCGGCAACAGCTTGCCTCAGGAATCCGAAATGACAGCACACAATCTTGCAAATACTGTAGATTCAGGTTTTGCGTCCTCACCCTTTTCTCAAATAAGTCAAGACACATTTTCTGCTTATCAAACTGCGAATATTGCCGGTTCAAATGCATTGCCGAATAGCACTGAGGAACATGTTTCAGACACCAGTGCATTGTTATTACAATTAATGCAACAAATGGGACAAAAGCTTCAAAAGTTAGACACAATGGAACAAAATCTTCAAAAGTTAGACACAATGGAACAAAATCAGAGACAAACACAGCAAAAGCTTCAAAAGTTAGACACCACACTTGAACAAACACGTGAAGATTTAACTACTGAGTTACATAACATTGAATCGAAATGTCAGAAAGTCTGTAATGACGTAAAAACGCAAATTTGTGAGCATTTTCAACCTATTTTTTCGCGGCATGAAAATGCATTACAGAATCACGAAGCAGCCATAAAAGAACTGCAAACTATTGTTCATCAAAATCATGAGACCCTGCAAGCTAAAATTGACTCAGTTGCATCTACCGATTTGGTTACGCAACTTGCAAAAACTCAGGAAAACTTAAAGGACACAGTAGATTCGATTTTAACACAAATGAACACTCTGAAACTTGGTTCAGAAAAACACACTGAGGAAATGTGTTCACTATCGGAGAAAGTAGCCGAACTTTCGGATCAGGTCACTAACTTATCTACAAAGGTAGATGATGATCTGAATGACACAAGACCCGTAGCCTTCACTGACACAGAAGAGTATGAACAAATTAGAAAATTCAAACAAAATCAAAATCAAATCAATAAACAGTACAAAAGAGAAGTCCGGGAAGTACAAGATCAGTTGACGCAGGTAATACAAGAATTACGTATTTCAGAGGACACTCGCGCTCCAACACGGGAAGAGGAACTTAGAAATACGGAAAAGCTACAAAATAATAACACAGGGAATTTCGGAAATTATGAAAGAAATTGGCGAGGTGCACCGAATTTTGAGATGGAACCGCCGACACGACGTATCAATGATCGATGTGCTACTCGCCGACACGATGATTTAGACTATAAGCTGTTCATTACTACACGTAAACTCAAAACATTTAAGAATTCTGACAACGACATTCATCCACAAGCATAGCTTCATCAATTTTCTCATTGTTCTCCTCCCAACTGGTCATTGGAGCACAGGTTAGAATTTATGTGTGGCTACTTGGAGAATGAACCAGCTGTAAGAATGCGATCGGTTATTCACGATTGTCACAGTGAAGGAGAATTTTATCATGCCTTCCTCTCAGCGTATTGGTCTCAAGCTACACAAGACCGAGTAAAACATAGCATCATAATGATGAAACGTTTCGAACAATCTGAATTTTCCTGTCTTATGAAATATTTTGAAGACATGTTGCATAAGAATCAGTATCTTTCAAACCCATACAGCCCCTCAGAACTCATCCACATTTGCTTAATCAAACTGCCTGAACATTTACGACATATTATTTTAGCAGGACGTTGCAAAGACGACATTGAAGCTTTTCAGGGACTGTTACAAGAACTGGAAATTGACACTGACAATCGCGGAACGCGAAAACAGGAGTACAACAATTACAGGTCACATCTGCCACAATTCCGCGATGACAGAAATAATAAATGGACACGACAAGGCTATTCTTACAACGTAAATCGTGACCAAAACAGACACCACCCGTATGACAACCGTTGGCAGAGTAGTAATAATTACAGGGAAAGATCACCTCTCTGCAGTAATGACTATCACAGAGACAATCAGAGAAACGGACAATATGGGAACCAAAAGAATTATTATCAAGGGAGACAGAATAACTTCAGGCGCAACAGTCCAGCGCGCAGTTACGACTCAGAGAGAAATTCTCCACCACGTGACCGACAAGAAAGAAACTTTGGAATCTACCGACATGATGACAGACCTGAACTGCATCAGAACTGGCGGGATTTAAACAGGGCAGGACCCTCTCAAACAAGGTGAATCTGTAGAAGTTAGACCTCCAAATCCTAATAACGACGTGCGCCAACAAAGGAACTGACAATGACTTGCACCGCAGGCAGCCACGTGCGCCCACTGGCTCAGGGAAAAATAACATAGACGCTAACCTAGAGAAACATTCTAGTATTCTTTACCGACATATACCACATGATAATTGCGTCGAAGTTGAAACTCTGAGTACTATGAAGAGTAAAGGATCGCACCACATTTCACATGTGAAACCGTTTATTGAAAGATAATCTGCTTTTTAAATTTGTCTTTGCCATATAACTTTTCACTTCGCGTTACTAGTATGCTTTAGAAATTGTTAACATGCAACAATGTTTGAAGTTAAATATCCAGTCAAGAATCAAGAGAACTTATTTAAACAGTAATTGGGAATGCATTGTTATTGCGAACAGACGACACAGTGTTGTTATTTATACATTGTTCCTTGTTAGTTGCACGATTATGTAACGAATATATGGCTTACATACTTAGAACATATACTGCTAATGAGATTTTAATGCAACATTTTGGTTTACTTGAAAATACATTCTGGATTTAAAGTACTTTCTGTGAGATACCAGATGACACAGTGGTTAGTTTATATGACAGCTACACGATTTTATCACGACACTACTAGTGAGTGACAATTTACAATGTTGCTTTTGCGGTGTTTCTGTTTTATATCTGCACAGTTTTTCTGAATTATTTTGGAAAGTAAAACATGTTTTAGTAGTAACTTTTGTGGTATAGCTACAATGAGACTGCCTTTTCAGTAGCACAACAATACGTTACAGCACAGTACTTTCTTCATCACGGCAATAAGCGTAATAACTAAGATATCCATACGCAAAGCATTTCACTTTTGTTTATCATGAGGTAAGTACATTGGCTTCTGTAGAACTTAGTTTTTGGAGGATGATAACTACGACACTTCCATAGATTTATCTTACAACAAGACGCACACTTTAGCTCTACAGTACACGTATTTGAGTGATTAATTTTGTACTTAACATTTATTTTTAAAGATATTTGAAGTACAATGATACAAAGGTTTTCTGTGATACATTTCATTCCATTGCTGTAATCTGTACCACCTGAGGGTATAATTACATTAATCCTCATGGGGGTACACGCCTACTTTGTGTACCATGTGTTTGGCAAGCACAAGGAGCCCTAGCTAGTATGGTATTTGCTTATACAACTTAACACATCGGTACCATATTTCTCTAACACCTAAATTACACAGCTATCTGATCATTCAACTGAGAGAGACAAATTTTTTTACTACATCAGTGACACATGTTTACGCAATTACACAGTTGGGTAACTTCACGCTTATGAAATTGTATTTTGTCTGTGCTTTGTGAACTGTCCGTATTTTTTCAGAACCATTGTGATACTATGAGAGCTTTGAAAGATTTATTTTGTATGGGATCGTGATTTTTAAAGTACGTTTGAGGCAGATGACACTTTTGACTTGAGCAGAGAATTTTTTTTTTATTATTGGAGGAAGCTACGACGATTTTGAGAGTTCACTGAGGTGTTATGATGTTATTATTACGATGACTATGTGTATTATGCTGTTGCAGTATGTTTATGATCATTAAGCTGATGCTATATGAGTTATTTGATTATGCTACGTATCTGTTATGAAATATTGAAGTGTCGATGAATAAGGTAAGGAATAATGAGTAGTGGTTAGGGACTCCGGTTTGTGAAAAGGTTGTTGTAAACCAAGAATCGTACTTTAAGAGTTATGAAATGTTTGTAAATGGGTGAATGTATCACAATGCCGGCGAAAATTTTTTGACACTCTTATATCAATAGGATTTTGTTTCTACAGATTTGTAATGCAAATTCTTGACCTGTGAAATATTTATATATGAGACTGTCACTGTATTTCAAACTGGTGTCGTAAATATTTTGGTAAGAAAGTTAAGTGACCACCTTTGCGTAATGCATCGTGGGCACCCAGCTGCGTGACAGATGCCTGGAAAAAAGCCATTAGTGTGTGCCTTTCAGAGGCACAGGTAGCAAAAAAAGGGAGGCCATTATCCTCGCTATTGACATTCCTTTGCAGAAAGCATCGTAAATACGACACCCCCAAACTTGAGAACATGAAAACACTGTGGAGCTCTTAATTTATGATATTTACTGCAATGCCTAATGAAATGACGAGAAATATTTTTATGTCTATACACCTTATTATGACTACTGGCTTTCTAGTTGAGAGAAATGCCATACGGCTTGCTTTATGTATTTATTTACTCATTTTGTTTAATATCTAGTTTCTAGCTGCCCTGCAGCATTGGTTAAAATAAAATTTTATAGATGTACTAATATAAATATTTCATGCCTACAGACCCAGTAAAGAATAACTTTGATGTACTTAAAAAAAAACGAAGGAGCACAAAAACACATTTCCCTTCACAGGAATTGCATACAGAATTTTCTTTTCTAGTACTTGGTAATTTCTTTTGTAGAATAAATTGTGATGCATCACTCTAGTGTTAAGATGTGACATAGGTATTAAACATGGCCATTTTTACTGTAATATTTTTTCTGCTTGAGCTTTCTCAGGTTTAGATATAAGTTACTGCGTTTGCTGTGGCTGTTTGCCAGGCATAATGTTACTGAATTTGACTTCGTATTACGCTGTTAAGCCAGTTTTAGTACCGATTTATTTTTCTTGTTTGCTGCACAGTGCCTTATATTAGTTGTAATATTGCAATTGCTTTGCTAATTTGAATTTTTTGTCATTGATATTTGCGTTAATTGTTTTGTGCTGCTGCATTGCCTCGTCCCTTAGTTTAGCATCTGAGCTCAGTAGATATAAGTTAGCTTAAGAGGGGGTAGACTATATGAGAAACTAACTATGATGGATTGCAAGAAATGCACTGAGAGGCTATACGAGAAAATTACAGAAAGCAGGTATAGATAGGACTTTTGGAAATAATGAAGAACGAAGGGAGATCTCCGAGAAGTAAAGAAAGTTTTGTTTGCAGAATACTGCAGTAAAACAAACCCTGTCCTTTCCTTGTATTATTCCGCTATATGTTTGTGTACCCTTGTGTATTTGTTTTCTTCCTGTCTCTGAGTACTGTTTCATAGAATTTTTTTCTCTTCTAATACTAAGCTACATTCACTATGATGAGGAATACTGTTATCCTCAAATATAATTGGCATTAATAATATGTTATTTACTTTGTAAAGATGTTTAGGCATTATTTATTCTGTTTTGTTTTAATGCTTATGTGTAAAGTTCATGTTTCAAATGTTATTCTGATCTTTTATGTATTTACTTATGTCATAACTCCTGTAACACTGATGTATATGTTTATTTCTATTCTGTTGTAAAGCCTGTACTACAAATGTTATCTGTATAGTTATGTTCTGTAATTATGTATTTTGTACCTTTGTTATTGTATTTTTATGTTATAAAATTGTAATTGACACCAGTTCATCAAATTAAGTAACTTGTAAGTTACATTTCACTGCACACGTTTCTGTTGGTCGTAGTATATGGACAATATGTGAGAAGTAGGGCTGATAGTGTTTACACGTGTGTTAATAATTCAGCAAGGGACTGATTAACAGCATTGCTGGTTCTAAGGACAATTCCAAAAACTTTGTGAGTGCACAAGTGGTGGTTTATGGACTTGCTATATTGTCTGCAAGACTTCTAGGAACAATTCCAAAAACTTTGTGCGTGCACAAGTGGTGATTTATGGACTTGCTATATTCTCCGCAAGACTCTTCGATGCTGAATGTGCACCTGCACAGTCGCAACAGATGGCTGTTGGCCATCTCTACAAGGACTACAGTGGGTTTGCATCTTTGATGGCCCACCAATACCATTATTTCTATAAGGACTGCAGTGGGTCTGCAGCTCTGGTGGCCCACCAATACCACATTCTCTACCAGGACTACAGTGGGTCTACTCTGTGATGACCTACCTACCAATATTCATTAACTTCGACTGACTCTGCGGTGGGTTGGCTCTGTTGTGGCCCATTACCTGTCTGCATGTCAAGAGTTAACACTGTCTTTCCGTTGGAAGGACGACACTACTTCTTCAATACTGCATAGAAATCCACTACTTCTGTGTGCAATTTCTTTTACTAATGAGACTTTGTGAAAAAGCTGTAATTACTATTATGATGAATGATCAGGACTATCTTTATGGACGGTGAGAAAATTTTAGCTTTTGACCAACATTGTATCAATAAGTGTGTGCATTTGATTTCTTTGTTATTGTAATTACGATTATGAAATTTTCTTTCAAATCTGTATTGGCCAGTGCCCAAAACAATTTGTAAAATTGGGGCATGGGGGCTATGTAAGTAGGCTGTTTATGTTTTCTTATTGGCAACGTTACGTAGCGCTCTGTATGAAAATCACTGGCTATGCTGTGTGCAGTCTGTGGTTGGTTTGCATTGTTGTCTGCCACTGTAGTGTTGGGCAGCTGGATGTTAACAGCGCGTAGCGTTGCGCAGTTGGAGGTGAGCCGCCAGCAGTGGTGGATGTGGGGAGAGAGATGGCGGAGTTTTGAAATTTGTAATACTGGATATTATGAACTGCAATGTATATTATGATTTTTCAACACTAGTAAGGTAAATACACTCCTGGAAATTGAAATAAGAACACCGTGAATTCATTGTCCCAGGAAGGGGAAACTTTATTGACACATTCCTGGGGTCAGATACATCACATGATCACACTGACAGAACCACAGGCACATAGACACAGGCAACAGAGCATGCACAATGTCGGCACTAGTACAGTGTATATCCACCTTTCGCAGCAATGCAGGCTGCTATTCTCCCATGGAGACGATCGTAGAGATGCTGGATGTAGTCCTGTGGAACGGCTTGCCATGCCATTTCCACCTGGCGCCTCAGTTGGACCAGCGTTCGTGCTGGACGTGCAGACCGCGTGAGACGACGCTTCATCCAGTCCCAAACATGCTCAATGGGGGACAGATCCGGAGATCTTGCTGGCCAGGGTAGTTGACTTACACCTTCTAGAGCACGTTGGGTGGCACAGGATACATGCGGACGTGCATTGTCCTGTTGGAACAGCAAGTTCCCTTGCCGGTCTAGGAATGGTAGAACGATGGGTTCGATGACGGTTTGGATGTACCGTGCACTATTCAGTGTCCCCTCGACGATCACCAGTGGTGTACGGCCAGTGTAGGAGATCGCTCCCCACACCATGATGCCGGGTGTTGGCCCTGTGTGCCTCGGTCGTATGCAGTCCTGATTGTGGCGCTCACCTGCATGGCGCCAAACACGCATACGACCATCATTGGCACCAAGGCAGAAGCGACTCTCATCGCTGAAGACGACACGTCTTCATTCGTCCCTCCATTCACGCCTGTCGCGACACCACTGGAGGCGGGCTGCACGATGTTGGGGCGTGAGCGGAAGACGGCCTAACGGTGTGCGGGACCGTAGCCCAGCTTCATGGAGACGGTTGCGAATGGTCCTCGCCGATACCCCAGGAGCAACAGTGTCCCTAATTTGCTGGGAAGTGGCGGTGCGGTCCCCTAAGGCACTGCGTAGGATCCTACGGTCTTGGCGTGCATCCGTGCGTCGCTGCGGTCCGGTCCCAGGTCGACGGGCACGTGCACCTTACGCCGACCACTGGCGACAACATCGATGTACTGTGGAGACCTCACGCGCCACGTGTTGAGCAATTCGGCGGTACGTCCACCCGGCCTCCCGCATGCCCACTATACGCCCTCGCTCAAAGTCCGTCAACTGCACATACGGTTCACGTCGACGCTGTCGCGGCATGCTACCAGTGTTAAAGACTGCGATGGAGCTCCGTATGCCACGGCAAACTGGCTGACACTGACGGCGGCGGTGCACAAATGCTGCGCAGCTAGCGCCATTCGACGGCCAACACCGCGGTTCCTGGTGTGTCCGTTGTGCCGTGCGTGTGATCATTGCTTGTACAGCCCTCTCGCAGTGTCCGGAGCAAGTATGGTGGGTCTGACACACCGGTGTCAATGTGTTCTTTTTTCCATTTCCAGGAGTGTAAATTGTTTGTTCTCTATCAAAATCTTTCATTTGCTAACTATGCCTATCAGTAGTTAGTGCGTTCCGTAGTTTGAATCTTTTATTTAGCTGGCAGTAGTGGCGCTCGCTGTACTGCAGTAGTTCGAGTAACCAAGATTTTTGTGAGGTAAGCGATTCGTGAAACGAATAGGTTAATGTTAGTCAGGGCCATTCTTTTGTAGGGATTTCTGAAAGTCAGATTGCGTTGCGCTAAAAATATTGTGTGTCAGTTTAAGCACAGTCCTGTATAATTGTCCTAAGGGGACGTTTCAAAGGAGTAGAAGAAAAGGTTAGAGGAGAATGTGGGCTTTGGACAAGGAATGAGAGAAAAGAAAGACTAATTGAGTTCTGTAATAAGTTTCAGCTAGTAATAGTGGATACTCTGTTCAAGAATCACAAGAGGAGGAGGTATACTTGTAAAACGTCGGGTGATACGGGAAGATTTTAGTTAGATTACATCATGGTCAGACAGAAATTCCGAAAACATGTACTGGATTGTAAGGTGTACCCAGGAGTGGACACAGACTCAGATTACAATATACTAGTGATGAAAAGTAGCCTGGAGTTTAAGACATTAGTCAGGAAGGATCAATACACAAAAAAATGGGATACGGAAATACTAAGGAATGACGAGATACTGTTGAAGTTCTATAAGGCTATAGATACAGCAGTAAGGAATAGTTCAGTAGGCAGTACAGTTGAATAGGACTGGACATCTCTAAAAAGGGCTATCATAGAAGTTTGGAAGGAAAATACAGGTACAAGGAAGGTAAATGATAAGAAACCATGGGTAGCCATGAAAGGAGGAAGTACAAAAATGTTCCACGAAAGTCAGGAATACAGATATATAAGTCGCTGAGGAATGAAATAGGTAGAGAGTGCTGGGAAGCTAAGACGAAATGGCTTCAGGAAAAATGTGAAGACTTCGAAAAAGAAATTATAGTCGGAAGGACAGACTTACAATACAGGAAAGTCAAAACAAACTTCGGTGACATTAAAAGTAAGGGTGATAACATTAAGAGTTCAGCGGGTATTCCACTTTAAGTGCAGAGGAGAGAGCGAATAGCTGTAAAGAATACATTGAAAGCCTCTGTTAGGGGGAAGATTTGTCTGATGTGACAGAAGAAGAAACAGGAGTCGATTTAGAATAGATAGGGGATCCAGTATTTGAACCAGAATTTAAGAGAGCTCTGGAGGACTTAAGATCAATCAAGGCAGAAGGGATATATTACATCCCACCAGAATTTTTAAACTCATTGGGGCAAGTGGCAACAAAACGACTATACACATTGGTTTGTAGAATGTATGAGTCTGGCAACATACCATCTGACTTTCGGAAAAGCATCATCCACACAACTCCGAAAACGCCAGACCTGACAAGCGCAAGAATTACCGCACAATCAGTTTAACACCTCATGCATCCAAGTTGATTACAAGAATCATATACAGAAGAATGGAAAAGAAAATTGAGGATGCGCTCGATGACGATCAGTTTCGCTTTACGAAAGGTAATGGGACGAGACAGGCAATTCTAACGTTGCTGTTAATAATGGAAGCTAGACTAAAGAAAACTCAAGACACGTTCATAGGATCTGTCGACCTGGAAAAAGCGTTTGACAATGTTAAATGGTGCAAGATGTTCGAAATTCTGAAAAAAAACGTAGGGGTGAGCCTTTGGGAGAGACGGATCATATACAATATGTACAACAGCCAAGAGGGAATAATAAGATTGGACGACCAAGAACGATGTGCTCGCATTAAAGTTGGTGTAAGACAAGGATGTAGCCGTTCGCTCTTACTGTTCAATCTGTACATCGAGGAAGCAATGGCGGACATAAAAGAAAGGCTCAGGAGTGGAATTAAAATTCTAGGTGAAAAGATTTCAGTGATACGATTCGCTGATGACGTTGCTATGTTGAGTGGAACTAATAAAGAATTACATGATCTGCTGAACGGAATGAACAGTCTAATGAGTGCAGAGTATAGATTGAGAGTAAATCAGAGATGGTAATGAGATGTAGTTGAAAACGAGAACAGCGAGAAACTTAACATCAGGACTGATCATCACGAAGTAGATGAAGTTGAGGATTTCTGCTACCTAGGCAGTAAAATAACCAATGACGGACAGAGCAAGGAGGACATTAAAAGCAGACTAGCAATGGCAAAAAGGGTTCTCCTGGCCAAGAGAAATCTACTAATATCAAATATCGGCCTTAATTTGAGGAAGAAACTTCTGAGAATGTACGTCTGGAGTACAGCATTGTATGGCAGTGAAACGGACTGTGGGAAAACCGGAACAGAAGAGAATCGAAGCATTTGAGATGTGATGCTACAAACGAATGTTGAAAATTAGGTGGACTGAAAAGGTAAGGAATGAGGAGGTTGTGCGCAGATTCGGAGAGGAAAGGAATATGTGGAAGCACTGAAAAGGAGGACGGACAGGATGATAGGACATTTGTTAAGAGAGTCGGGAATGACTTCTATGTTACTAGAGGGAGCTGTAGAGTGTAAAAACTGTAGAGGAAGACAGAGATTGCAATACATCCATAAAATAACTGAGGACGTAGGTTGCAAGTGCTACTCTGTGTTGAAGAGGTTAGCACACGAGAGAAATTAGTGGCTGCCGCATCAAACAAGTCAGAAGACTGACGACCAAACAAAAGGTCGGAGACCTAGTTACTTAATTCGTCTACCAACGGACCCTTGCTCACCACCAGGCGGTGCATGACTAGAAGTGAAAAACACTGTCTGAAGCCATGCTCGACAGCACCCCTTCAGTATTCATTACCGATTCGTATACTCTACTGCCATGCGAGGGCATAACGTTACGTAATGACGTTTGTCAACACAAGAGATTTCACACAAGGAAATTTTAATCAGCTTGTATTTTTTCCTCTTGATCACTGTATCAAGTTCCATAAACCTCTATTGGCTGAAGCTAGAAGGGATGCAACATACATCTCAGAGAGGTTTACAGTTGACAACCGAAGACCGTACATCACAAGGTGAGATGTAGCGTGACTCTTATTATTTCTACAAACGTCTCTCGAAAGGACAACAGACTCGAAAATCAAGGAAATTCATGGTCATGTGGAGGCTTACCTACATTTGTTTTCCTCGGGTAACTTTCGCCATCTGAGAATATAGGGGATGAAATGACAGTCTAAGTGGCAGTACACCACCAGCCACAAACAACAGGACGGCCACGCACCACCGTCTCTGGAGAACATTCATGGTCCGAAGATGATCTGATAGAAAGATCGAAACGGTCACCATTAAAAAAGTTAAGAGATCAATACTGCTTCCAGTTTATTTATAATGTTTATTTATAATAATTACAGACCGCTGCTTTTCCTATATAGGAAATATGTGCTTTAAAATGCTAAGCTACTGATGTGGTTGGCTACTTCTGAAACAACAGTTGCGTAGACTTGGCCGTTTTTGAAGCAAAGTCACACTTTTAACGGCTTTTTAATCCATTACCTTTCGTCACAGCTGCAAAATACTAACGCGAATTCTTTACAGACGAATGGAAAAACTGGGAGAAGCCGACCTCGGGGAAGATCAGTTTGGATTCCGTAGAAATGTTGGAACACGTGAGGCAATACTGACCTTACGACTTATCTTACAAGAAAGATTAAGAAAAGGCAAACCTACGTTTCTAGCATTTGTAGACTTAGAGAAAGCTTTTGACAATGTTAACTGGAATACTCTCTTTCAAATTCTTAAGGTGGCAGGGGTAAAATACAGGGAGCGAAAGGCTATTTACAGTTTGTACAGAAACCAGATGGCAGTTATAAGAGTCGAGGGGCATGAAAGGGAAGCAGTGGTTGGGAAAGGTGTAAGACAGGGTTGTAGCCTCTCCCCGATGTTATTCAATCTGTATATTGAGCAAGCAGCAAAGGAAACAAAAGAAAAATTCGGAGTAGGTATTAAAATTCATGGAGAAGAAGTAAAAACTTTGAGGTTCGCCGATGACATTGTAATTCTGTCAGAGACAGCAAAGGACTTGGAAGAGCAGTTGAACGGAATGGACAGTGTCTTGAAGGGAGGATATAAGATGAACATCAACAAAAGCAAAACGAGGATAATGGAATGTAGTCAAATTAAATCGGGTGATGCTGAGGGAATTAGATTAGGAAATGAGACACTTAAAGTAGTAAAGGAGTTTTGCTATTTAGGGAGTAAAATAACCGATGATGGTCGAAGTAGAGAGGATATAAAATGTAGACTGGCAATGGCAAGGAAGGCGTTTCTCAAGAAGAGGAATTTGTTAACATCGGGTATAGATTTAAGTGTCAGGAAGTCGTTTCTGAAAGTATTTGTATGGAGTGTAGCCATGTATGGAAGTGAAACATGGACGATAACTAGTTTGGACAAGAAGAGAATAGAAGCTTTCGAAATGTGGTGCTACAGAAGAATGCTGAAGATAAGGTGGGTAGATCACGTAACTAATGAGGAGGTATTGAGTGGGATTGGGGAGAGGAGAAGTTTGTGGCACAACTTGACTAGAAGAAGGGATCGGTTGGTAGGACATGTTTTGCGGCATCAAGGGATCACAAATTTAGCATTGGAGGGCAGTGTGGAGGGTAAAAATCGTAGAGGGAGACCAAGAGATGAATACACTAAGCAGATTCAGAAGGATGTAGGTTGCAGTAGATACTGGGAGATGAAGAAGCTTGCACAGGAAAGAGTAGCATGGAGAGCTGCATCAAACCAGTCTCAGGACTGAAGACCACAACAACAACAACCTTTCGTTTTCCACGATCAGTGATGCTATCATCTGATTCAGTGCACAAAAACTATAAGAAAATATCGATATCAAAATATGGAAAAAGAGGACATTGCCTTTATTGGTATTAGACTATATGGAAATGATGGACATAATGCTGTGTGTGTGTGTCTATCATGCTGAAGGTTGTATACATGGAGGAACCCTAGAGATACTAAAAGGTTTCAGATAGATTATATAATGGTAAAGCAGAGATTTAGGAACCAGGTTTTAAATTATAAGTCATTTCCAGGGGCAGATGTGGACTCTGACCACAATCAATTAGTTATGAACTGTTGATTAA
The DNA here is from genome assembly GCF_023864275.1 of Schistocerca cancellata. Taxonomy (NCBI): domain Eukaryota; kingdom Metazoa; phylum Arthropoda; class Insecta; order Orthoptera; family Acrididae; genus Schistocerca; species Schistocerca cancellata. The sequence continues at coordinate 112,420,739 of NC_064628.1, read as the reverse complement.
AACTGAAGACACTGCAAAAAGGTGGGAATTTAAGGAGATGGGACCTGGACAAACTGAAAGAACGAGAGGTTGTAGAGAGTTTCAGGGAGAGCATAAGGGAACGATTGACAAGAATGGAGGACAGAAATACAGTAGAAAAGGAATGGGTAGCTTTGAGGAATGAACTAGTGAAGGCAGCAGAGCCTCAAATAGGTAAAAAGACGAGGGCTAGTGGAAATCCTTGGGTAACAGAAGAGATACCGAATTTAATTGATGAAAGGAGAAAGTACATAAATGCAGTAAGTGAGGCAGACAAAAAGGAATACAAACGTCTCAAAAATGAGATCGACTGGAAGTGCAAAATGCCTAAGCAGGGATGGCTAGAGGACAAATGTAAGGATGTAGAGGCTTATCTCACGAGAGGTAAAATAGATACTGCCTACAGGAAAATTAAAGAGACCTTTGGAGAAAAGAGAATCACTTGCATGAATATCAAGAGCTCAGATGGAAACCCAGTTCTAAGCAAAGAAAGGAAGGCAGAAAGGTGGAAGGAGTATATAGAGGGTCTATGCAGGGGCGATGTTCTTGAGGACAATATCATGGAAATGGAAGAAGATGAAGATGAGATGGGAGATATGATACTGCATGAAGAGTTTGACAGAGCACTGAAAGACCTGAGTCGAAACAAGGCCCCGGGAGTAGACAACATTCCATTAGAACTACTGACAGCCTTGGGAGAGCCAGTCCTGACAAAACTCTACCATCTCGTGAGCAAGATGTATGAGACAGGCGAAATTCCCTCAGACTTCAAGAATAATATAATAATTCCAATCCCAAAGAAAGCAGGTGTTGACAGATGTGAAAATTGCCGAACTATCAGTTTATTAAGTCACAGCTGCAAAATACTAACGCGAATTCCTTACAGACAAATGGAAAAACTGGTAGAAGCCGACCTTGGGGAAGATCAGTTTGGATTCCGTAGAAATGTTGGAACACGTGAGGCAATACTGACCCTACGACTTATCTTAGAAGAAAGATTAAGAAAAGGCAAACCTACGTTTCTAGCATTTGTAGACTTAGAGAAAGCTTTTGACGATGTTCACTGGAATACTCTCTTTCAAATTCTGAAGGTGGCAGAGGTAAAATCCTGCGAGCCAAAGGCTATTTATAATTTGTACAGAAACCAGATGGCAGTTATATGAGTCGAGGGACATGAAAGGGAGGAAGTGGTTGGGAAGGGAGTGAGAATGTGTTGTAGCCTCTCCCCGATGCTATTCAATCTGTATATTGAGCAAGCAGTAAAGGAAACAAAAGAAAAGTTCGGAGTAGTTATTAAAATCCATGGAGAAGAAATAAAAACTTTGAGGTTCGCCGATGACATTGTAATTCTGTCAGAAACAGCAAAGGACTTGGAAGAGCAGTTGAACGGAATGGACAGTGTCTTGAAGGAGGGTATAAGATGAACATCAACAAAAGCAAAATAAGGATAATGGAATGTAGTCGAATTAAGTCGAGTGATGCTGAGGGAATTAGATTAGGAAATGAGACACTTCAAGTAGTAAAGGAGTTTTGCTATTTGGGGAGCAAAATAACTGATGATGGTCGAAGTAGAGAAGATATAAAACGTAGACTGGCAATGGCACGAAAAGCGTTTCTCAAGAAGAGAAATTTGTTAACATCGAGTATTGATTTAAGTGTTAGGAAGTCGTTTCTGAAAGTATTTGTATGGAGTTTAGCCATGTATGGAAGTGAAACTTGGACGATAAATAGTTTAGACAAGAAGAGAATAGAAGCTTTTGAATTGTGGTGCGACAGAAGAATGCTGAATATTAGATGGGTAGATCACATAACTAAGGAGGTATTAAATAGAGTTGGGGAGAAGAGGAGTTTGTGGCACAACTTGACTAGAAGAAGAGATCGGTTGGTAGGACATGTTCTGAGGCATCAAGAGATCACCAATTTAGTACTGGAGGGCAGCGTGGAGGGTAAAAATCGTAGAGGGAGACCAAGAGATGAGTAAACTAAGCAGATCCAGAAGGAGTTAGGCTGCAGTAGGTACTGGGAGATGAAGAAGTTTGCACAGGATAGAGTAACATGGAGAGCTGCTTCAAACCATTCTCAGGACTGAAGACCACAACAACAACAGACATAATGCTAGCCCGCTCTCCTAGAGCTTTGTTGTAGCGGACTTCACTTAATGCCACTTACCGTGCCAGCAATTACTCTGATTTTAATACAAGCAGCGTTCTTAATACAGAAGGCTCTAATGCATGTAAGGTCTCCATGAACGCATCATTTCTACTGTGGATTCAGCATAACTATTTGTTGCACGAATACTACTATGTATACATTCCATTCAGTCTTTGAAAATGATATGTAAGTTAAATGGGTATGGTAACTATTCAGTAAACAGTCTGGCTATAACACTGTGATGTTTCTAAACACAAGTTGTCTACACTTATCGCATACTTCTTTATACCCTCAACGATGTATGCACTCTGATATTACACTGTGAGATCTGGTGTAAGTAATCCAATAGTTCTATATTTATGTGATACCTTGTACAATACTTGTAAGAGGCGAGTAATTTACAATATGGTCGCTTAGCAATAAAACATACTCTACAGCACATGTAAGGAAGGTTTGTAATGTTTCGATACACACGATTACAGATCCACTTTTAATGGTCTTGTTTTGCTTGAAGCAGTCAGTGACCACTATGAATGGTAATAAATTAGAATTATTAGGACTGAGCATTCATCCAATTTCATTGCCATCGAAGTATGAAGAGCAAATGCTCACGTTCATACAGTACAGTAAACAATCAGCTCTACTCTCCGGTCTCCGGTCAAGGTGTAAGTTGTCGTAAGGAAAATACATTTAGGTACACTTCTACAATTGCTAATTCAGAGTGTAAATTTTGCTTGAATACTTTTTCCCGATTCTCCCATCTGTCTGTTTACAGTGTTACAATAATAAATAAAGACGTTTGTGGTTGGACAAATGTCCTTTAAAATATTTTAGTACCCGTATTGTTCCAAAGTACGATGCAATATTCTTTCGGACATCTATGCATGTGTGAAGAAGCAGGCGCTGTGGTGAAATGCATCCATTACGAAATTCATGAAATGTATTCGCAGTTGCCAGTTTGCACAACCATCAGCTCTATAACGGAATGTCGACAGTTAAAACTTGTGCCAGACCGCAAGCAGTCGCCTTAACATTAGGCTATCCGAGTGTGACCCAAGTCATAGCAAAACTTTAATATGTCGTTACATACTTTGTAACAACATAGGCACTGCAGTATCGTATTTATCTCCAGACACTGAGCAAGCGAATGTCTGTTAAAATGTCTCTTATGTAAAGGAATTCATATGCATGCATGTCTGCGGGAATACTGAATTGTGCTTCGAAACAACACAGGATTGTGATACCGTATTTATTTGTGAACACCAGGAGAGTCGCTTTCAATTACAATGTCTCTACTGTACGGGAACACAAGCAATAGATGAACGAATACAGTTTGTAGACACGTGGGTGATGAATATGGTATCTTGGCTCTACAATTTTGGCTCTACCTGTGGGTCGTGCTTGGATTACCTAATCGTAAGGCGACCTTTCGCGCTAAGCGGGAAATCCAGTTTGGAGTCCCACTCTGGGGAATTTTTTATGGTCTTCAGTCCATTACACAGCTGGTAATGCTCCATATTCTCAACTCTGAATATATTTTACGCAGATGTCTTGATTGTCCATGTCCGGCCGGAGTGGCCGAGTATGGAACCGCGCGACCGCTACGGTCGCTGGTTCGAATCCTTCCTCGGGCATGGATGTGTGTAATGTCCTTAGGTTAGTTAGGTTAAAGTAGTTCTAAGTACCACGGGACTGATGACTTAGAAGTTAAGTCCCATAGTGCTCAGAGCTATATGAACCATTTTTTAGTCCATGACTGTCTAGAATTGTCTGGAAGGATCAGATACTCTTAAAGTGCCAATCAACAAAAAGTTGATTTTAATTGGACATTTGCATTCAGCACATGCAATGGTTTAGCCGGCCGCGGTGGTCTAGCGGTTCTAGGCGCTCAGTCCGGAACCGCGCGACTGCTACAGTCGCAGGTTCGAATCCTGCCTCAGGCATGGTTGTGTGTGATGTCCTTAGGTTAGTTAGGTTTAAGTAGTTCTACGTTCTAGGGAACTGATGACCACAGATGTTAAGTCCCATAGTGCTCAGAGCCATTTGAACCATTTTTTGAACATGCAATGGTTTCAGGCACTATTCTTCTGATAAAGATAAATGGGGTAATTTACATACCAGTTTCTAGAGAACAGTTTTATTCTCTTCATCTGCCACTCCTTGAATGTATAAGTTGCTATCCACAAAACTTTGAACTACAATCATCTCATGTCTTGCGTTCATAATGACACTTTTATTAACACCCAAAGAGCCCAATAACATATTCGGTGGAGTGCAGGCGCTACAGCTGCCATTCATATGTCTAGCTGCGAACCATCCCCCCTTCTCTAATGCATTTATGTACAAAGTAGATATAGAGATATATGTTTTGACAGTCGCTGTGATTCTGACATTTCAATTGCGGCCGAGCTCCATCTCATTCAATTCGTCTCACATTTCTTGAAACAGAAAGGAAAAGGAACTTCATGCAATTTGCGATATTTCTTTTGACAGGACGAATTCATGTTTCTTCTGGGCATAAATCTTCCTTCCGAATGCAGGAAACTGACGCTTGAGACTATTAACACATCTTTACGTTCAATAAGAGATTTTATCTCGTTGGTATTATTAAAGTTTGTTGAAGCAAAATGTTTGTGGCTGAAACATTCCTGATGAAGAATCCGATCGTCTTATTCAACTGGAGTCGTTATGTCGAGTGAAGTCACTGAAAGGTTCTAATGCGATCAGTGCACTGTGGTATTCTGACGGCTGTGTGCTTTGTATTTATACTTTATAACTTTAATAATGCTTCAGCTGAAGACGTATTATTATTTACTCATCACTAAAATCGACTAGGCTTCCTTTAGGATTTTCATATTCAACTAGAGATGGTCTAGAGTCTGAACTGTCACTGGGAGGTATATTGGCTTGCTGGATATCTCTACTTCGGGAAAAAGTCTTTAGATTCTGTAAATTAGTCTACATTAAGGTATGAATTCATCGTCATATTACACTCAACGTAGATCACGCAAACAGGTAGAGGCTCAAATGGCTCTGAGCACTATGGGACTTAACATCTGAGGTCATCAGTCCCCTAGAACTTAGAACTACTTAAACCTAACTAACCTAAGGACATCACACACATCCATGCCCGAGGCAGGATTCGAACCTGCGACCTTAGCGGTCGCGCGGTTCCAGACTGAAGCGCCTTTAACCGCGTGGCCACACTGGCCGGCAACAGGTAGAGTATCTACTTGTTAATGTGAATCACAAATTTCACCAATATTTCTGTCAACATTTGGCCCTTTGAGAAACCTAGTAGCGATGCTTTTGAACCTTTGTGGCTATAGTGCATTGTCCATTTCGTTGTCTGTATCTCTGTTTTAAGAACATAACTCAAAGCCATCTACAAATCGCTTTTATACGGATTCAAATCATTAACACCACATGAGCCACAAGGACTGGAGAGTTGCCTGCTTACGGTGGGAAAGCTCCACCATGGTTTAAAAGGATGGAAAAGATCCACCATGGTTTAAGAGAGAAATTCGGCGGATAATGAGGAAGCAGAGAATGTTGCACTCCATATTCAAAAGGGGGCTCACAAATGACGACAAGAGAAGGTTAGTAGAGATTCTTGTGACTGTGAAAAGATCTGTGCCCGAAGCATACAACAACTACCACCGTCACACGTTAGCAAAAGATGTGGCAGAAAAGCCGTATGTAAAATCGCTAAGCGGGGATTCAGTACCTTGTGTACTAATCTGGTGTGGCAGTCGAAGATAGAAAAACGAAAGTCGAAGTTTTAAATTCCACTTTCAAGAAATCGTTCACTAGGGAGAACCGTACAAACATACCGTCATTTGACCATCGGACATACTCCCGTATGAACGACATAGTAATGAGCATCCCTGGCATACAAACTGAAAGATTTGAAAGCAAATAAATCGCCAGGTCCGGGTGGAACCCCAGTCCGATTTTACAAAGAGTACTCTACGGAATTGGCCCCTTACCTAGCTTTCGTTTATCGTGAATCTCTCGCCGAGCGCAAAGTCCCAAGCGACTGGAGAAAAGCGCTGGTGACTCCTGTATGTAACAAAGGTAAAAGAACGGACTCGTAAAATTACAGACCAATATCCCTACCTTTAGTTTGCTGCAGAATGCTCGAATACATTCTCACTTCGAAAATAATAAACGTTCAAGAGGCTAAGAAGCATATGTCCACGAATCAGCCTGGTTTTAGGCAGCATCGCTCGTACGAAACTCAGTTTGCCCGTTTCTCAAATGATTTACTCAGAACTATGGATGAAGGTCAACAGGCAGAATCCATATTTGTAGATTTCTAGAAAGCATTGGACTCGGTGCCCCATTGCAGGCTTTATCGAAGGTACCAGCCTATGGAATAAGTTCACAGATACGTGTGTGGCTCGAAGTCTTCTTAAAAATACACTCCTGGATATGGAAAAAAGAACACATTGACACCGGTGTGTCAGACCCACCATACTTGCTCCGGACACTGCGAGAGGGCTGTACAAGCAATGATCACACGCACGGCACAGCGGACACACCAGGAACCGCGGTGTTGGCCGTCGAATGGCGCTAGCTGCGCAGCATTTGTGCACCGCCGCCGTCAGTGTCAGCCAGTTTGCCGTGGCATACGGAGCTCCATCGCAGTCTTTAACACTGGTAGCATGCCGCGACAGCGTGGACGTGAACAGTATGTGCAGTTGACGGACTTTGAGCGAGGGCGTATAGTGGGCATGCGGGATGCCGGGTGGACGTACCGCCGAATTGCTCAACACGTGGGGCGTCAGGTCTCCACAGTACATCGATGTTGTCGCCAGTGGTCGGCGGAAGGTGCACGTGCCCGACTACCTGGGACCGGACCGCAGCGACGCACGGATGCACGCCAAGACCGTAGGATCCTACGCAGTGCCGTAGGGGACCGCACCACCACTTCCCAGCAAATTAGGGACACTGTTGCTCCTGGGGTATCGGCGAGGACCATTCGCAACCGTCTCCATGAAGCTGGGCTACGGTCCCGCACACCGTTAGGCCGTCTTCCGCTCACGCCCCAACATCGTGCAGCCCGCCTCCAGTGGTGTCGCGACAGGCGTGAATGGAGGGACGAATGGACACGTGTCGTCTTCAGCGATGAGAGTCGCTTCTGCCTTGGTGCCAATGATGGTCGTATGCGTGTTTGGCGCCGTGCAGGTGAGCGCCACAATCAGGACTGCATACGACAGAGGCACACAGGGCCAACACCCGGCATCATGGTGTGGGGAGCGATCTCCTACACTGGCCGTACACCACTGGTGATCGTCGAGGGGACACTGAATAGTGCACGGTACATCCAAACCGTCATCGAACCCATCGTTCTACCATTCCTAGACCGGCAAGGGAACTTGCTGTTTCAACAGGACAATGCACGTCCGCATGTATCCCGTGCCACCCAACGTGCTCTAGAAGGTGTAAGTCAACTACCCTGGCCAGCAAGATCTCCGGATCTGACCCCCATTGAGCATGTTTGGGACTGGATGAAGCGTCGTCTCACGCGGTCTGCACGTCCAGCACGAACGCTGGTCCAACTGAGGCGCCAGGTGGAAATGGCATGGCAAGCCGTTCCACAGGACTACATCCAGCATCTCTACGATCGTCTCCATGGGAGAATAGCAGCCTGCATTGCTGCGAAAGGTGGATATACACTGTACTAGTGCCGACATTGTGCATGCTCTGTTGCCTGTGTCTATGTGCCTGTGGTTCTGTCAGTGTGATCATGTGATGTATCTGACCCCAGGAATGTGTCAATAAAGTTTCCCCTTCCTGGGATAATGAATTCACGGTGTTCTTATTTCAATTTCCAGGAGTGTAGAACCCAGACCAGACTGTGGTTCTCGACGGCGAGTGTTCAGTAGAAACAAGGGCATTGTCAGGAGTGCCCCAGGGATGTGTGATGGGACCGCTGTTTTTCTCTCTGTATATATAAATGATTTGGCGGACAAGGCAGGAAGCAGTCAGCGGTTGTTTGCCGATGATGCCGTGGTGTGCGGTAAGGCGTCGAAGTTGAGTGACTGTGGGACGATACGACTTAGACATAATTTCCAGTTGGTGTGATGAATGGCAGCTAGCTCTAAACGTGGAAAATTGTAAGTTAATGCGAATGAATAGGAAGAACAAACCTCTAATGTGCGGATACAGTATTACTGCCATCCAGCTTGACACAGTCAAGTCGTTTAAATATCTAGGCGTAACGCTGCAGAGCGATGTCACGTGGAACGAACATGTGAAATGTGTGGCAGGAAGGCAAATGGTCCACTTTGGTTTACTGAAGGAATTTTAAGAAAAAGTGATTCACCTGTAAAAGAGACAGCATGTAGGACGCTGGTGTAACCTACTCTTCAGTACTACTCGAGTGTTTGGCATCTGTATCAGGTCGGATTGAAGGAAGACATCGAAGCAATGCTGAGGAGGGCTGCTAGATTTGTTACCGGTAGATTCGGAAACAAATTAAATGCTACGGAGATGTTTCGGGAACTCAAATGGGAATCCCTCGAGGGAAGGCGGTGTTCTTTTCTGGAAACACTTTTGAGAAAATTTAGAGAACCGACATTTGAAGATGACTGCAAAAACGAGTCTGGTATCGCCAACATACATTGCGCTTTAGGACCACGAAGGTAAGATACGAGAAATTACGTCACATACGGAGGCGTACAGACAGTCGTTTTTCCCTCGCTCTATTTGCGACTGGAGCAGGAGGGGAGATGACAAGTACTGGTGCAGGGCATCTTCCGACACGAACCTTATGGTAAATAAAAATGTCGTGTGACTAAGGTTCAAATGGCTCTGAGCACTATGGGACTTAACATCTGACGTCATCAGTCCCCTAGAACTTAGAACTACTTAAACCTAACTAACCTAAGGACATCACACACATCCATGCCCGAGACAGGATTCGAACCTGCGACCGTAGCGGTCACGCGGTTCCAGGCTGTAGCGCCTAGAACCGCTCGGTCACTCAGGTCGTCTGTGACTAAGGCCTCCCGTCGTAGCTTGCGGGGTATCTGTGTAGAAGCAGATGTAGATGTAGGTGTAGATGTATTTCTGGAACGTCACCATTTCATAGATGTAGTTTATTATTGGACTCAGTGATAACAGTTATATTCTTATATCTTTCCAGGCGATCAGTGCAACACGCCACTCCCTATTGCTTAGAGCTACTGGCCGAAAGTAATTCACTCTTAACATTATTGAGTTCTTTTTTAAAGTAAGAGTGTACATCACATACAAATCTCAGCTGCTGTAGTGTTATGTATTCTGCTTGGTTTTATGAATTTGTCAGGAGAAACGTCGCGGCAAGTGCGGGAGAGAGGGAGGGTATATATACGTGCATGTGATAATATCCTTCCCTCAAAAATTTCTCTTCTTCTCATCTCCTCTGTGTTACCACAGATTATGTGTTACTGACCTCATTTGAACTACGATTGCAGTACACGGGAGGTTCCTGTTTGCTTCCATCACCATGAGTGGAATGCACACGTTCTAGTTATTGTTTTCCAACCTGAAGTCTTCTCTAGTTGTTGTTCCTTGCCCAGAAACCTTGCCGACACGCTGTAGCGAGTTACCGAGGCAATGCTGACGGCCACACCAGAGGCCGCCAAACAGTCGCCTCAGTGAGGCGCTCCCTGCGCCGTCCACGCCGGGAGAAGAGCAGTCATCCTGTCATGGGCCCTCACAGTTGCCCGCAGTCTCGAAGGTCTCCGAGAGGCTGTATGTCAGGAGGCTGTGGCGACACGTCGGGGAGGAAGGCCTGCTCCCTGACGAACAGTTCGGCTTCAGGAGGGACCTCTGCACACAGCAGCAGCTGCTTCGACTGGTAGAGCAGGTGATGGGGGCGCTGGAGAGTCGCGAGTATCTAAGGGCGGTACTCCGTTTCCAGAGCCTTCGACAGCGTGTGGCACGACGGCCTTGTGTATAAACTACTTACACAAGGGCTACCGGTATCGCACGCCCGCCTGCTCAAATCCTACCTGACTGGGCGCACCTTCCACGTGCGCGCCGGCGACGGGACGCTGACAGCGCGCCCCATATCAACTGGAGTACCAGAATGGACCGTCACCGGCCCCTTGCTCCACTCACTACACACCGCCGACGCTCCGAGGAGGCAGGGCGTGCACGTTGCGCTCTACACGGACGATACGGCGCTCTACGGCAGAAGCATCGACGCCAGGCTGATGCGTCACCGACCGCAATCGCCTTGCGACGTCCTCGGAGCTTTGGCCACCAAATGGCGGCTCAAGTTTAACGCAGCCAAACGTCAGGCGGTGTTCTTCACTAGAAAGTAAATTCCTGCTGACCTGCAGCCACACAGCATCATGGGAGGCCCCACCCCATGGTCAAACACCGGACGCTACCTAGGCGTCACTCTGCACCGGCGCCTGTCGTGGAAGACGCACACAAGGGAGGTAAGGGGTAAAGCGCTTGGCAGATTGCGCTTGTTATACCCTTTACTCAGCCCAGCGACCACCCTGCCCCCACACTGCGGCATTACTCTGTACCTAACACCGAAGCTGAAATCGTTATAGGTACAGAAAGCTGGCTGAAGCCAGAGCTAAATTGTGCCGAAATTTTTACAAAGGCACAGATGGTGTTTAGAAAGGATAGATTGCATGCAACCGGTGGTGGCGTGTTTGTCGCTGTCAGTAGTAGTTTATCCTGTAGTGAAGTAGAAGTGGATAGTTCCTGTGAATTACTATGGGTGGAGGTTACACTCAACAACCGAGCTAGGTTAATAGTTGGCTCCTTTTACCGACCTCCCGACTCAGCAGCATTAGTGGCAGAACAACTGAGAGAAAATTAGGAATACATTTCACATAAATTTTCTCAGCAAGTTATAGTCTTAGGTGGAGATTTCAATTTACCAGTTATAGACTGGGACACTCAGATGTTTAGGACGGGTGGTAGGGACACAGCATCGAGTGACATTATACTGAGTGCACTATCCGAAAATTACCTCGAGCAATTAAATAGAGAACCGACTCGTGGAGATAACATCTTGGACCTACTGATAACAAACAGACCCCAACTTTTCGACTCTGTAAGTGCAGAACAGGGAATCAGTCATCATTAGGCCGTTGCAGCATCCCTGAATATGGAAGTAAATAGGAATATAAAAAAAGGGAGGAAGGTTTCTCTGTTTAGCAAGAGTAATAGAAGGCAAATTTCAGACTACCTAACAGATCAAAACGAAAATTTCTGTTCCGACACTGACAATGTTGATTGTTTATGGAAAGAGTTCAAGGCAATCATAAAATGTGTTTTAGACAGGTACGTGCCGAGTAAAACTGTGAGGGATGGGAAAAACCCACCGTGGTTCAACAACAAAGCTAGAAAACTACTGCGAAAGCAAAGAGAGCTTCACTCCAAGTTTAAACGCAGCCAAAACCTCTCAGACAAACAGAAGCTAAACGATGTCAAAGTTAACGTAAGGAGGGCTATGCGTGAAGCGTTCAGCGAATTCGAAAGTAAAATTCTATGCACCGACTTGACAGAAAATCCTAGGAAGTTCTGGTCTTACGTTAAATCATAAGTGGCTCGAAACATCATATCCAGACACTCCGGGATGATGATGGCATTGAAACAGAGGATGACACGGGTAAAGCTGAAATACTAAACACCTTTTTCCAAAGCTGTTTCTCAGAGGAAGACGGCACTGCAGTTCCTTCTCTAAATCCTCGCACGATCTAAAAAATGGCTGACATCGAAATAAGTGTCCAAGGAATAGAAAAGCAACTGGAATCACTCAACAGAGGAAAGTCCACTGGACCTAACGGGATACCAATTCGATTCTACACAGAGTACGCGCAAGAACTTGCCCCCTTCTAACAGCCGTGTACCGCAAGTCTCTAGACGAACGGAAGGTTCCAAATGATTGGAAAAGAGCAAAGGTAATCCCAGTCTTCAGGAAGGGTCGTCGAGCAGATAGACCTATATCTCTGACGTCGAACTGTTGTAGAATTTTAGAACATGTTTTTGCTCGTGTATCATGTCGTTTTTGGAAACCCAGAATCTACTCCGTAGGAATCAACATTTATTCCGGAAACAGCGATCGTGTGAGACCCAACTCGCTTTATTTGTTCATGAGACCCAGAAAATATTATACAGGCTCCCAGGTAGATGCTATTTTCCTTGACTTACGGAAGGCGTTCGATACAGTTCCGCACTGTCGCCTGATAGAACAAAGTAAGAGCCTACGGAATATCAGACCAGCTGGGTGGCTTGATTGAAGAGTTTTTAGCAAACAGAACACAGCATGTTTTTATCAATAGAGAGACGTCTCCAGTAACCTCTGGCGTGCCACAGGGGAGTGTTATGGGACCATTGCTTTTCACAGTATATATAAATGACCTAGCAGATAGTGTCGGAAGTTCCACGCGGATTTTCACGGATGATGCTGTAGTATACAGAGAAGTTGCAGCATTAGAAAATTGTAGCGAAATGAAGGAAGATCAGCAGCGGATAGGCACTTGGTGCAGGGAGTGGCAACTGACCCTTAACATAGATAAATGTAATGTATTGCGAAAACATAGAAAGAAGGATCCTTTATTGTATGATTATATAATAGCGGAACAAACACTGGTAGCAGTTACTTCTGTAAAATATCTGGGAGTATGCGTGCGGAACCATTTGAAGTGGAATGATCACATAAAATTAATTGTTGGTAAGGCGGGTACCAGGTTGAGATTCATTGGGAGAGTCCTTAGAAAATGTAGTCCATCAACAAAGGAGGTGGCTTACAAAACACTCGTTCAACCTATACTTGAGTATTGCTCATCAGTGTGGGATCCGTACCAGATCGGGTTGACGGAGGAGATAGAGAAGATCCAAAGAAGAGCGGCGCGTTTCGTCACAGGGTTATTTGGTAAGCGTGATAGCGTTACGGAGATGTTTAGCAAACTCAAGTGGCAGACTCTGCAAGAGAGGCGCTCTGCATCGCGGTGTAGCTTGCTCGCCAGGTTTCGAGAAGGTGCGTTTCTGGATGAGGTATCGAATATATTGCTTCCCCCTACTTATACCTCCCGAGGAGATCACTAATGTGAAATCAGAGAGATTTGAGGGTGCACGGAGGCTTTCGGACAGTCGTTCTTCCCGCGAACCATACGCGACTGGAACAGAAAAGGGGGGTAATGACAGTGGCACGTAAAGTGTCCTCCGCCACACACCGTTGGGTGGCTTGTGGAGTATAAATGTAGATGTAGATGTAGATCTACGCCAGTGTTGGAGTACGCTTCTGTGGTGTGAGGCAATGCGGCCGACTCGTCAACCGCAGAGCTGCAGACGGTACAGAACAAGGCGCTTAGACTAGGGCTTCACCTGCCACGAGACTTCAGCACCGGAGAGCTCCACAGAACAGTGTGAGTCCCGCTGCTTACTCACCGATTCCGGCAAGCGGCGCACCGTTTTTATGCGGCCGCGCGGATGTCGGAGAACGAACTCGTCCGCAACGTGGGCAACCAGGTGCACTGGCGCCCGACCACACTGTGGCCAGACCTGTTGCTGGTGTAAAGGAACGCCGCAACGTTAGCAAGAAGACCTTCTAGGAGCAACGCAACCGTGAGGACGATTCCAACGAGAAGACAACACTCAACACCCCAAGAAAAAGTAGGAAAGGCGTGATCCGCTCACCCTACAACTCACCGGAGCATGAAGCTCCGCGAATTAGCGTAGCGTAGCGTGGTCCTCACAGTTGTGTGCACATTCGGGCAACAAAGAAGAGAACTATTCCTCAGAAGAGCACCGTGAAGACACTAAGAAACGAGAAGAACTAACCATCACAAGAATACAGAAGACCTGGAGGTGATGCAGGGGGATCCTGCAAGAACTCCGCTCATCTGGGGGAAGGGGAAGCCCCTGAAGAAGCTCTGTGTTTGCTTACGTGCCCAGATACCAGTAAGTAGATCGTAAATACGTTATATTGAGGCTGTAATAAACTCTTACCGAGGAACTGATGTTTTAGAAATAATTAAACTCCCAATTAGTTTGTTTATACTGGATGCCACTTGCTTTTTATTAGCAGAATACGAGAAACTGCACAATTATATTCCACTTTGTGAGTCACAAACAGTCTCCAATCTTCATACTTTCATAAGAACAAAACAATGAACTGCGTAACAACTATCAAATTCTTCTCAATTACACGTCCACGTAATCATACTCACTGGTAACAGCGCCTTCACCTGAAGCCGGCCACGGTAGACAACACGTCTGTTCTCCAAGACTGTCAGTCCAGTTCTCACATTTATAAGCCATTGATTCCTAACATAGTCTTAACCTGATGCCGATAGCGGCAGACAACATGTCTGTCCTCCGACACTGTCGAACCGGCCTTGTTTTAAAGCTGAACTACCTTGCCCGCCATCCAATTTGGCGATCCGAAGATCACCGAAGTGCTTCACCTGCCTATTCGCTTCGCAGTTTTTTACTATTGTGCTGATTATTAATACTTGTGAAGTACTGGAATCATAACATGCCGTTGAGAGATGCTTTAATACGAAATGCAAGTAATACGCTCTTTAGTTTCCCTAATATAAATGACATAAGATTATCATTTTGGCCCTCAACTTCCGAACGCAGCAGTTATTCGCGGCGAAAGACCACAATTTAGACGGTCTTTCTCAGCGTACCCGTACCGAACAAACCAGCTGACATCGGTAACTCACACCGTATTACGTCATCTTACCACTGCTTTCCTCTCAACTGGTGCAAAAAGAGCTTCCGGTACCTGAATATGATGGCTGCAAAGTCAGAAATATTACATATCCACCTCCTTCTATGATTTCCAAAAATTAGTATGTTCTCGGAGACACAAAGAAATTTGGAAATAAACACATTTTTGTTCGAATTTTTATAAACTTTTCAGCTACCTTCTCTCAAGAGCCACTACACTTGTAATTTGTTATTGTTTTTCAAAAGTGGAATCTACTTCATAAGTTTTCATTTTCAGATTATTAATTTACTTATATAATCACTGACTTAATTATTTTGTGATTAGACAAGACTGATTGTTACCGTCAGTAAATTTGTATTTGACCTTATATCCCGAAATCGTTACACTTATTACATTATTATGCTAAAGATTTTCAAATCAGCATTACTTTACATCTTTATGTTGTTAGTAGTGTTTTGCTAACTTAGGGTATACCATTATTCTAGAATACTTTATAGCAGTCCACTATGTCCTAGTCAAGTTTCGATCGCAAATTTTTATACTGCAGTTAAACTACTCCCGGCATGTTGCCGTCCATTAAATTCGACGAAGTATTTCTCCTAAGAAGTTAAACGGCCATAACACTACTATCGGCGCGTTGCCTTCTTTTAGATTCAACAAAATGAAAAATTTACAATGCTGTTAACTTTTGCGTACTGCCATTCTTTAAACTGACCAACTATTTGTCGCAGAAAATTACACTGCTATACAACTACTATCGGCACTTTGCCATCCTTTCAGTTCGATGAAACATTGCTTATAGTTTACACTTTTCTTCACTACCGTGTCGGCACCAAGTCGTTCTGCACTTATTTATAGTTGCATGCGTCGTAAAGACGTATACTTCACCTAGTGACAAATGAAACAAACACCGCACCTATACATTTCACAACACGTGGAGATGGAAGATCTTTATATTCACACCTTTTACCAGAACATACACAAAAAATGAAATAAAATGATCAGGTGGCGTTTATGGCTGGGAGGCCCCATCCGGGGAACTCACGCAGCTGAGGTGCAAGCCTTATTTCAGGTGACGCCACACGGCGACTTGCGTGTCGGTGATGATGAATGATGATGAGAACAACACTACACCCAGTCCACGAGGGAAAAATATCTCCAACCCGACCGGGAACCGACACCGGGCCTGCGGCATGGTAGACAAACACGTTATCACTCAGCTAAGCTGGCGGTTCATAACGTACACAAGCAGCCTACAACAGCAACCCATATTGGAGATTCTGTTGTCCATGATGTTGTCTTGCTTTGTGAAACTCCAGACAGAAATTGGTGTTGAGTTCAACAACTGTCAGTTCATTCCCCTATCTCAAACCTCAGCACACAGTTCAAGTAAATTTAAATGAAAAAATTCAACGTGCCTTAAATTTGTTCCTAATAATTTTAGACGAATTTTAAATAAACATGTTTCCATAGATTATTGCAATATAAACACATATTACATTACGTTTTGTTTTGATAGTGGGTCACAGCTGTAGCTACCTACAGCTGCGGCATTGTAGTTCGCACTCTTTAAGAGGTCTGTGCTTGCTCGCACAATCTGTTATTTGTGACCATCACTGGTAATGACTCAGGCCGCTAGCCGGCTTCACCTGCTATGCTCTTTAAATCTTACCTACAGAGGCTTACAACTGCGATTTAGAAACATTGGGAGAACCTTTTGGTATCTTGCTTGGAAAAACACACAAACTCTCATTTATAAAATCTTTACTTCATTCACAGTATGAGGTAACATTCCTTCTACATTTGAGTGTCATTGTTGCTAGAAAAAATGCTTGTGGAACTGTATTCATGTAATGACTGTGTATTTTATACTGAATTTCATACACGAGCATTATGTGACTTTTTCATGTGTAGGGGCTAATTGTCTTATTCTTATCTAGGTCTCTATTCTAACTTCCTTTCATATTGAAAACCAGTGTGTGGTTTTACTCTGTGTACTTCTATTACGTGACGTTCTATTTAGATCTGATTTATTACGTTTACTTCTTTTATGATATTTACATGTCAGTGTTGTGTTTCATATAGACAATTTGTTTACTCCCTTGTATTTCATAAAATAGTTGGCGGAAACCACTTAGCCCATAAATAATACTTAGTGGCCGACTTGAACGTCGACTTTTGCTTTTCCTCCCTCATTCATAAAAGATTGGCCGACTTTCCTGTCACCTAATAACCACACTTCTGCAATCTCCCACTATGTAAATAATTGACCAACTTTTCTGTCGCCTGACCTATAACTCTCCATTTACCTCTTTTCTCTCTTCGTAAATAACTGAACGACTTTTCTGTCGCCTAATAACCGTAACTCTATATTTACCATAAACCTCTTTGGCACGACTATTCCTGTCCTATCAGTGTATCATAATTCATTACAGCGGAAACCACTTGGTCGTTTCAATTCGTAGTACAGAATAACGTTATGTTTATCTTGGCACAATCTATACACAGCCTCAGGACAACATTTAATTACATCCGTAATTTTTGCCATCCGAATTTCGGCTGTTGCACATTGTCACATTCACTTACCTGACTTAGCATCATCCTCTTTTTTGCAGTCTTCAGCTTATTATTATGAGTTATTTCATCTGTGTTATATATCATACAATAGCCCTCGTCTTCCTTCCTTATTACTAAAATAATTTCAGATGTAAAACTAAATGTATTGTTGTAAATATATATAAATTGTTTCACTGCATGATCTATAAAATTTTTACGTGCATTTAATATGGTTCTGGTGTCTTTTTGTAACTATATGTTGTGTTTCATTGCTGCTGTCTCTGTAATCCCATACTTCGTATACTCGGGCACGTCCACATAATTCCAGTAAAGTTGTGTTTTTCACTCGTGCTATGCAGATGTTCTTTCTTCTGGGTTACTTTGTTTGTGTCATATTTGTTTCTTGTTCTCACATTCAGTTTAAGAATTTTTTGCTCATCTTTACTAGATAGTGAAGAATGTTAAAGAAGACAGATACAGTTGTGAATAGAAGAAGAGTAGGAAGTAACAGCAGGAAAAGAAAGTGAAGTATCTACATCTACATCTACAACTACATTTATACTCCGCAAGCCACCCAACGGTGTGTGGCGGAGGGCACTTTACGTGCCACTGTCATTACCTCCCTTTCCTGTTCCAGTCGCGTATGGTTCGCGGGAAGAACAACTGTCTGAAGGCCTCTGTGCGCGCTCTAATCTCTCTAATTTTACTTTCGTGATCTCCTCGGGAGGTGTAAGTAGGGGGAAGCAATATATTCGATACCTCATCCAGAAAAGCACCCTCTCGAAACCTGGACAGCAAGCTACACCGCGATGCAGAGCGCCTCTCTTGCAGAGTCTGCCACTTGAGTTTGTTAAACATCTCCGTAACGCTATCACGGTTACCAAATAACTCTGTGACGAAACGCGCCGCTCTTCTTTGAATCTTCTCTATCTCCTCCGTCAACCCGATCTGGTACGGATCCCACACTGATGAGCAATACTCAAGTATAGGTCGAACGGGTGTTTTGTAAGCCACCTCCTTTGTTGATGGACTACATTTTCTAAGGACTCTCCCAATGAATCTCAACCTGGTACCCGCCTTACCAACAATTAATTTTATATGATCATTCCACTTCAAATCGTTCCGCACGCATACTCCCAGATATTTTACAGAAGTAACTGCTACCAGTGCTTGTTCCGCTATCATATAATCATACAATAAAGGATCCTTCTTCCTATGTATTCGCAATACATTACATTTGTCTATGTTAAGGGTCAGTTGCCACTCCCTGCACCAAGTGCCTATCCGCTGCAGATCTTCCTGCATTTCGCTACAATTTTCTAATGCTGCAACTTCTCCGTATACTACAGCATCATCCGCGAAAAGCCGCATGGAACTTTCGACACTATCTACTAGGTCATTTATATATATTGTGAAAAGCAATGGTCCCATAACACTCCCCTGTGGCACACCAGAGGTTACTTTAACGTCTGTAGACGTCTCTCCGTTGATAATAACATGCTGTGTTCTGTTTGCTAAAAACTCTTCAATCGAGCCACACAGCTGGTCTGATATTCCGTAGGTTCTTACTTTGTTTATCAGGCGACAGTGCGGAACTGTATTGAACGCCTTCCGGAAGTCAAGAAAAATAGCATCTACCTGGGAGCCTGTATCTAATATTTTCTGGGTCTCATGAACAAATAAAGCGAGTTGGGTCTCACACGATCGCTGTTTCCGGAATCCATGTTGATTCCTACATAGTAGATTCTGAGTTTCCAAAAACGACATGATATCCGAGCAAAAAACATGTTCTAAAATTCTACAACAGATCGACGTCAGAGATATAGGTCTATAGTTTTGCGCATCTGCTCGACGACCCTTCTTGAAGACTGGGACTACCTGTGCTCTTTTCCAATCATTTGGAACCTTCCGTTCCTCTAGAGACTTGCGGTACACGGCTGTTAGAAGGGGGGCAAGTTCTTTCGCGTACTCTGTGTAGAATCGAATTGGTATCCCGTCAGGTCCAGTGGACTTTCCTCTGTTGAGTGATTCCAGTTGCTTTTCTATTCCTTGGACACTTATTTCGATGTCAGCCATTTTTTCGTTTGTGCGAGGATTTAGAGAAGGAATTGCAGTGCGGTCTTCCTCTGTGAAACAGCTTTGGAAAAAGGTGTTTAGTATTTCAGCTTTACGCTTGTCATCCTCTGTTTCAATGCCATCATCATCCCGGAGTGTCTGGATATGCTATTTCGAGCCACTTACTGATTTAACGTAAGACCAGAACTTCCTAGGATTTTCTGTCAAGTCGGTACATAGAATTTTACTTTCGAATTCACTGAACGCTTCACGCATAGCCCTCCTTACGCTAACGGTGACATCGTTTAGCTTCTGTTTGTCTGAGAGGTTTTGGCTGCGTTTAAACTTGCAGTGAAGCTCTCTTTGCTTTCGCAGTAGTTTCCTAACATTGTTGTTGTACCACGGTGGGTTTTTCCCGTCCCTCACAGTTTTACTCGGCACGTACCTGTCTAAAACGCGTTTTACGATTGCCTTGAACTTTTTCCATAAACACTCAACATTGTCAGTGTCGGAACAGAAATTTTCGTTTTGATCTGTTAGGTAGTCTGAAATCTGCCTTCTATTACTCTTGCTAAACAGATAAACCTTCCGCCCTTTTTTTATATTCCTATTAACTTCCATATTCAGGGATGCTGCAACGGCCTTATGATCACTGATTCCCTGTTCTGCACTTACAGAGTCGAAAAGTTCGGGTCTGTTTGTTACCAGTAGGTCCAAGATGTTATCTCCACGAGTCGGTTCTCTGTTTAATTGCTCGAGGTAATTTTCGGATAGTGCACTCAGTATAATGTCACTCGATGCTCTGTCCCTACCACCCGTCCTAAACATCTGAGTGTCCCAGTCTATATCTGGTAAATTGAAATCTCCACCTAAGACTATAACATGCTGAGAAAATTTATGTGAAATGTATTCCAAATTTTCTCTCAGTTGTTCTGCCACTAATGCTGCTGAGTCAGAGGGTCGGTAAAAGGAGCCAATTATTAACCTAGCTCGGTTGTTGAGTGTAACCTCCACCCATAATAATTCACAGGAACTATCCACTTCTACTTCACTACAGGATAAACTACTACTAACAGCGACGAACACTCCACCACCGGTTGCATGCAATCTATCCTTTCTAAACACCGTCTGTACCTTTGTAAAAATTTCGGCAGAATTTATCTCTGGCTTCAGCCAGCTTTCTGTACTTATAACGATTTCAGCTTCAGTGCTTTCTATCAGCGCTTGAAGTTCCGGTACTTTACCAACGCAGCTTCGATAGTTTACAATTACAATACCGATTGCTGCTTGGTCCCCGCATGATCTGACTTTGCCCCGCACCCGTTGAGGCTGTTGCCCTTTCTGTACTTGCCCGAGGCCATCTAACCTAAAAAACCGCCCAGCCCACGCCACACAACCTCTGCTACCCGTGTAGCCGCTTGTTGCGTGTAGTGGACTCCTGACCTATCCAGCGGAACCCGAAACCGCACCACCCTATGGCGCAAGTCGAGGAATCTGCAGCCCACACGGTATCAGAACCGTCTCAGCCTCTGATTCAGTCGCTCCACTCGGCTCTGTACCAAAGGTCCACAGTCAGTCCTGTCGACGATGCTGCAGATGGTGAGCTTGCGAGACTGGCAGTCTTCACCAAATCAGATAGCCGCCGGAAGCCAGAGAGGATTTCCTCCGATCCATAGCGACACACATCATTGGTGCCGACGTGAGCGACCACCTGCAGATGGGTGCACCCTGTACCCTTCATGGCATCCGGAAGGACCCTTTCCACATCTGGAATGACTCCCCCCGGTATGCACACGGAGTGCACTTTGGTCTTCTTCCCCTCCCTTGCTGCCATATCCCTAAGGGGCCCCATTACGCGCCTGACGTTGGAGCTCCCAACTACCAGTAAGCCCACCCTCTGCGACCGCCCGGATCTTGCAGACTGAGGGGCAACCTCTGGAACAGGACGAGCAGCCATGTCAGGCCAAAGGTTAGTATCAGCCTGAGACAGCCTGAAACCGGTTCGTCAGACAAACTGGAGAGGCCTTCCGTTCAGCCCTCCACAATGTCTTTCGCCCCCTGCCACACCTTGAGACGACCTCCCACTCTACCACAGGTGAGGGATCAGCCTCAATGCGGGCAGTATCCCGGGCAACCACAGTTGAAGCCCGATCGGGGGATGCGTGGGACGAGCTGGCCGTCCCCGACAAACCCCCATCCGGACCCCCACAGTGATGCCCATTGGCAACAGCCTCAAGCTGTGTGACCGAAGGCAACAATGCCTGAAGCTGGGAGCGAAGGAATGCCAACTCAGCCTGCATCCGAACACAGCAGTTGCAGTCCCTATCCATGCTAAAAACTGTTGTGCAAAGAACGTCTGAACTAATCTACAGAGAGCGCAAACAAACGCAAAATTTAAACGGTTATTAAAATACAAGATTGCCTAGTAAATGCAGTAATGCTGCTACTTGCGCATTGTTGACACACTGATCGGCGGCGGAAGGAGACTACGCGATTTTACACTATTCAGGTACTAAGACGCGATGCTACAACTCTCAAATACTATAATACGCCCGAGATTTATGAATTAAACAATGCAAGTACCAAAAACACGCAAAGAAATTAAGAATTAAACTATGTAACAAATGAGTGAGCTAGGAGTATACGACTTGCTGCTGCAGCTGCTTATCCAACGGCGGCAGGGAGTATGCTGTCGATTAACTCGGACACCTGGTAATCGCCGGTTATCTAGTAATACAAAGAAAGTTATTGGCCTGTGTGGTAAGTATTCATAATATGTTTTCGTGTCACCGATTGACATTTCATCTAATAATTGTTGGGGCGATATCTCTGTTGTAGAATGTGGCATTTCATTTGCCACATTCTCAAATTCAACAGCGTAATGTACACCCATGTGATGCTTCATAGAACTGAACCGATAAATTTGTCTCCCATAGACGAATGCAGTATACATTTGACCACATTTTGCTAGCGGCCTTTGACAGAAGCTGGCTGTCAAGTCTATGTTTATTTACACCTTGACGCCATTGAACTTCTAGCAGCTTAGTCCTATCCGTTTGTGCTATAATGACTTTTCAGCATCAAACCTTCTGTGAACGTATACTTCACCTCTCGCTCTGGTTTGTGCACTGCAAGATCAGCCTGGATTCAAAAATGCTCGAACCAATTCTTTATATGTTTTACATGTGTTATTGACCCCTGTTCCCTATTACTTTGCTGCTCCTTGTAATCCACTGTTCACAAACTTGATTTTTTGTTTTTCTGTCATGGTTTCAGGAGTGATGCCATCAAACTGCATAATGAAGGCAACTCAGTGTGTAGTTCCCGTTCTAGAGAAAGGATGGGGTTTATAAGCATTAGCGTAATTTGCTACGTCACTTATATAGACAACAAACTTTTCTCCTTCTTGTTAACACCAAATTTCTACTTCTTGTTTAACTTCATTTTCTATATTTGTCTTGCATCTCAGGAAGTACTTCCTGCTCTGTTTCTCTCAATCTGCCCAGAAACGCACTTGTGTTGCCTTTACGAGATTATTCTACATGTGAAGTATTACGACCAAGTATTTCCTAGCCAGTTTCGATACTCTGTTAATTTCTCGTGATGCCTTTGCTTTGCTCTCTTCTTACATAACTACTGTCATTAACTGTTTTTTGGATTTCTCCATTTTGATCTTCCAAATTCTTCTCTGACTTCTTTGATTATGTGGTCAACATTCTGATTTTTTCCAACTTCAAACTTCTACGTTTTACCCCATTATTTTCTATCTTAACGTTTTTTCCTGCAACATACCACAGTTTTAGCTTCAATATTTGTAACATTTTGATCCAATGTATCGAACTCACCGTTGAGTTGACCTATTCCTGCTTTAATTATTATTGTGAGTTTTACTAAATTCCTCCAAATTATCTTTTTGTTCTCGAAAAATCAAATTTAGCATTAACCTTACATACTGATCATCCTGTATTGTCAAATGGTCAGCTGATGCTCTACCATGTCTTACTTCCCTTTCCACAGACATTTTACTAAT
Source organism: Schistocerca cancellata (assembly GCF_023864275.1). NCBI lineage: Eukaryota > Metazoa > Arthropoda > Insecta > Orthoptera > Acrididae > Schistocerca > Schistocerca cancellata. The sequence goes on along the minus strand of NC_064628.1, from coordinate 112,397,229 downwards.
ACTAATGTTCCAATTACAAATCTTGGATTACCATTTACGTAAGCGCAACATTTAGACTACATTTCCTCCTCGACGAACTGCCGCTGACTCTCGTAGCTGTAGGCAGCACCGCTGGCAGCAAGTCACTACAGTGGTGTGCTGAAGCTGACACTTCAGTCGCTCCCTGTGTTGCTAACTGCGCAGGCCGCTGCTTGCTTCCGTCGCATCTGTTGTCTGCGGCTGCCTTGACGCTGCTCTGCACGCTACGCCGTCTCGTAGCATGAAGAATCTTGAAGTGACTGTTTATAACGTAATCCCACAGGCCGCGCACAACGTTAGCTTTTATTCTCGTTGCCCTTCGCTCTTCCCATTGGTTCAAAATGGTTCAAATGGCTCTGAGCACTATGGGACTTAACGTCTGAGGTCATCAGTCCTCTAGGACTTAGAACTATTTAAACCTAACTAACCTAAGGACATCACACACATCCATGCCCGAGGCAGGATTCGAACCTGCGACCGTAGCGGTCGCGCGGTTCCAGACTGAAGCGCCTAGAAGCGCTCGGCCACTCCGGCCTTCGCACTTCCCATTCCTACTTTATACCGATACTGCTTTCACGGTTAGAAAAATTTGATTTTATGGCATAATTTATTATAGTTCAACTGAAGTTAAAAACAAGTTCCAACGTAATTCCAAGGCTAATAATCAGAGTTTTTATACACTTCATCGGTCGTTCACTGTTCACCCGACTCACAGTCCTTACGCAGGTCGCTGGTCGGTTGCAGTTCAGAGTTCTCGCTAATACAATTTAGTCTCATAATTCCGAAACGCTATGATTTTTTCCTGCTAGGGTTGCCTTGTACAGCATGTGGAAAAAGAGAGGGAAGGAGGAAGGGTATATGTAATAAACCGCTTCCCTCGAAAACTTATCTTCTTCGTACTTCATCTGCGCTACCACAGATGGCGTGTCAGTGAACTCATTGGCACTAAGATTTCAGCATACGCGAGCTGCCTATTTGCTTCCACTGCCCTGAGTGGAATGCATAAGTTCTAATTAGTGCCACAACGTGCAGTCTTCTGTAGTTGTTGTCCCCTGCTCAGAAAACAGCACGTAGATCGTGAATCAGTTATCTTGATGCTATAATAAACTCTTAGCGAGGAACTGATGTTTTAGAAATAATTAAATTTCCAATTAGTTTCATTATACGTGATGCCAACCGCTTTTTGTTAGCGAACTGCGAGAAGCTGCACAATTATATACCACTTCATGAGTCACAAATTATCTCAGATCTTCATACTCTCATAAAAACAAAACAATGAACTGCTTATCTCCGTAATTACTGTCAAATTGAGCTCAGTTACAGGTCCACATAACCATACTCGCTATTAAAGTTTCAACCTGGTGCTGACCGCGGCAGACAACATGTCTGTCCTCCGACACAGCCGAACCAGCTCTGATCTTACAGACGAGCCACTTCGCTCGCCATCCAAGTTAGGCGCAATCCGAAGATCACCGAAGTACTTCGTCTGCCTTTTTGTTTAGCAGTTGTTTATGATTCTGCTGGTTATTTATACTTGGGAAATAATGGAACGATAGCACGCTGTTGAGAGATGCTTCGATATGAAGTGCAAGTAAACACTTTGTATAATTTTTCTGCTATTAATAACTTAAGATTGTCATTTTTGCGCCCAACTTCCGAACGCAGCAGCCAATCGCGGAGAAGGACCAGAATGTAATCGGTCTTTCTCACGATACCCGTACCTAACAAGCCATCTGTCATCGGTACCTCGCACCTCATTACGTCATCTTCCCACTGCTGCATTCTCAACTGCTGTAAGGAATGCTTAGCTTCTTGTAGCTGAATATGATGGCGACAAAGCCAGAAATATGACAACATTAGACAGAAATGACTGCAGGAATAGGTATTTGAAGTCTTGGTAGTGTCGACAAATGTAGAGTACCTGGTTCTGATCAGTAAAATATCATTGTAGCTATTCAGATGATCTTAAATCGTTTTATGAGTCAGTGTAATAGATGATATTCCGTTTTTACAACATATGCCACTCAGTAAATGCCATATCCTCTCGCTACATCTAAACTGACAGTCCTACATTCCTTACATTTCCACATCGCCTTTGGCAGTACACCGCACAGAAGCACTCTACGAAATCTTGGGATACTGGGTTTCTCGACGATTGTAAGCAGATTCGCACAGGTAAGTGGTCTGTCTGGTAGTGTTGTAAGAGAGAATTTTTTTATGAACAGTCCAAGTCCTTTCTTGTTTGGTTTTAAATGTACTGTTTTACCGATAGCGATTGCCTCCACTTGTTATATTTTTTAGATTCCTGTAGTTGCTCTATGCATTCTGTGAATTCTTTACAATGTGGGATACAGCAGCAGCTCCTCCGACCAGGGAGACTATAGCCAACAATGCTGCCAGTACTGAAATTAGAAACCAGATGCTTGTGTTATATATTGGTTAGGTAGTGGTGAAACACTAGAAGTTTTAATACTGCCTTTTTTCATTCGTCTGTACTTTAAAGGACTATAGCCGCTGCCACTACTGACTGTATGCAACTTTTTTGAAACTGCCCTAAAGGTTCAATGTTATTTAGCTTACAATCAGTTACAGGCATAATTGGTTTGAAATTTATTCCAGCACCCAATTTAAGGATGGCATACATTCCTTTTTCAACTACGAAACTGCGGTACATTATGATATGTTTACATTCTTTCTTGCACTACAATCCAAAATAAAGAATAAATAGTCTACACTTTCCTATTCTCTCAATATTTATTGTTACAACAGTGCATATGGAGTACATGAAATAATTACATTTACAGATCGATAACACAACCAGTTCTGAAGTATCGTCCCATGCTGCACCACATGCATTATTACGTGGTGTAGCCTTTATGGGTGGCAACACAGGCACTGACTCTGGCATCCAGTCGTTCGTACAGATGACGAATTTTATCCTGGTATACGTCACTCTACAACTGCCCGAACTGTTCATATAGTTTTGTAGGAGTTATTGGTTGAGATGTCGCACGAGTCTTCTTGTCCCATTGTATGACGCACGTGATTTATTGGAGACAAGGTTGAGCTGTATCCAATAGGAACGTTACATCACCTTCCTGTTGCAAGAACGGCGAAAAACCTAGTGTAACATTATTATGCACGGACCGAATGCTACACTCCTGGAAATGGAAAAAAGAACACATTGACACCGGTGTGTCAGACCCACCATACTTGCTCCGGACACTGCGAGAGGGCTGTACAAGCAATGATCACACGCACGGCACAGCGGACACACCAGGAACCGCGGTGTTGGCCGTCGAATGGCGCTAGCTGCGCAGCATTTGTGCACCGCCGCCGTCAGTGTCAGCCAGTTTGCCGTGGCATACGGAGCTCCATCGCAGTCTTTAACACTGGTAGCATGCCGCGACAGCGTGGACGTGAACCGTATGTGCAGTTGACGGACTTTGAGCGAGGGCGTATAGTGGGCATGCGGGAGGCCGGGTGGACGTACCGCCGAATTGCTCAACACGTGGGGCGTGAGGTCTCCACAGTACTTCGATGTTGTCGCCAGTGGTCGGCGGAAGGTGCACGTGCCCGTCGACCTGGGACCGGACCGCAGCGACGCACGGATCCACGCCAAGACCGTAGGATCCTACGCAGTGCCGTAGGGGACCGCACCGCCACTTCCCAGCAAATTAGGGACACTGTTGCTCCTGGGGTATCGGCGAGGACCATTCGCAACCGTCTCCATGAAGCTGGGCTACGGTCCTGCACACCGTTAGGCCGTCTTCCGCTCACACCCCAACATCGTGCAGCCCGCCTCCAGTGGTGTCGCGACAGGCGTGAATGGAGGGACGAATGGAGACGTGTCGTCTTCAGCGATGAGAGTCGCTTCTGCCTTTGTGTCAATGATGGTCGTATGCGTGTTTGGCGCCGTGCAGGTGAGCGCCACAATCAGGACTGCATACGACCGAGGCACACAGGCCCAACACCCGGCATCATGGTGTGGGGAGCGATCTCCTACACTGGCCGTACACCACTGGTGATCGTCGAGGGGACACTGAATAGTGCACGGTACATCCAAACCGTCATCGAACCCATCGTTCTACCATTCCTAGACCGGCAAGGGAACTTGCTGCTCCAACAGTACAATGCACGTCCGCATGTATCCCGTGCCACCGAACGTGCTCTAGAAGGTGTAAGTCAACTACCCTGGCCAGCAAGATCTCCGGATCTGTCCCCCATTGAGCATGTTTGGGACTGGATGAAGCGTCGTCTCACGCGGTCTGCACGTCCAGCACGAACGCTGGTCCAACTGAGGCGCCAGGTGGAAATGGCATGGCAAGCCGTTCCACAGGACTACATCCAGCATCTCTACGATCGTCTCCATGGGAGAATAGCAGTCTGCATTGCTGCGAAAGGTGGATATACACTGTACTAGTGCCGACATTGTGCATGCTCTGTTGCCTGTGTCTATGTGCCTGTGGTTCTGTCAGTGTGATCATATGATGTATCTGACCCCAGGAATGTGGCAATAAAGTTTCCCCTTCCTGGGACAATGAATTCACAGTGTTCTTATTTCAATTTCCAGGAGTGTAGTTAGCGTCCCCTCCACAAACATCAAAGGGGAATGAGAGTTTAATCTTATCGCACCCAAGGCCTGAGCCCAGTGTGTCTTGGAGGAAAGTGCTCTACGACACAGTGCTCACCAAGTCTACGTCGTACGCACAAACGACCATAACTCGCCTGCAGGTAGAATCCTTTCCATCATTGAAGCCCACGATGCGCCATTGCAGGTGATGCTCAGACGGCACTTGTCAAGTCCTGCACGTCGATGCTGTGTCATGAGTGGAAGACGGATTAAAGGTGTGCGTGATCATAGTCCCACTGGGAATAAACGGTTCACCAACTGTTCATGCTGACACATCTGGGTTCAGAAGCCCTGTGAACTGTGCTGTGGGAGAAGTACGATCTGCCACTGCCGCTAGTACAATGCGTCTGTACTGCGTGTAGATCCAGATTCTCGTATACAAGCGTGAGAGTGTTCACTTGACCAGTGATACCAGCGTAGCTGCACAGCTCACGCAGCACTTACCACTTGTGTGACAGTTCTCCTAAAGGACCATCCCGCAATCGGAATCTCAGAATTCGACCCCTTTAAAACTCACTCAGTAGGAAACACGAGTGCGTCTCCGTGGCATGCTTCCTGCTTGCTTCACACATTTGCACCACACAGAGCCCCCTGGTTGTATGCATTCCCTACTAAAGCGAAGACACAGATTCCAGCAGCCCTGCTATCTGATGGCAGACGACACTGAAAGCATTACAGTACATTATCATCCCCCAGGTGGCATATGCCGTCATAGCTTCTTTCTAGGTGTCCTAATTTTGTTCCGGCTTTGTATATGGTTGACTTTATCAGTTAATATCCACTTTGCAGCTATATGATCTTTATTCGTAGTGTAAACAATATCGTACTTCTTGGAGGCATCATCTAGAACGAAGGATAATCAAAAAATGAGTTACACTTCCAAGTTAAGGCCATTTATTAAATCACATACAAAAAGGCTACATCGTTATGAAATACAATGTAAGTTCACTTTTCAATATCGTCCCCAAGAGACAGCCACATTTCTCGAAACTGTCGGCCAACTTTTCGATTCGGATGCATAGAAATCACTTCTAGCGCTATGTAGCCACCAGGGTACAGCTGCTTTCACCTACTCATCATTTCAATAGTCGTCCGCCGAGATCAAATGGTTCAAATGGCTCTAAGCCCTCTTGGATTTAACATCTGAGGTCATCAGTCCCCTAGACTTTAGATCTACTTAAACGTAACTAACCTAAGGCTTCACACATGCCCGAGGCAGGATTCGAACCTGTGACCGTAGCAACCACATGGTTCCGGACTGAAGCGCTCGACCACAGTGGCCGGCCTGTTAGTATTCGCCGGGACCGCTGTTGGCGAAAGTGGGCTGCCGTTGGTCGTTTGCTCGGCCGGTCGTCTCACTCGACAACATCTTGGATCTTCAGGACGAACACCATTTTCCGAGTCTGGATGTGGTTGGACATGCTGATTCGTTGGACTTGAGCTTCGACGTTGTCTCCACAGCGCGAAGCCAGGCCGGGGCTTTTGGCGGCGGGCAAGCGCTGTTGCATTTGGAGGCCTTAGCTGTGTGAGCGACTTTTCGCTTCTCTGCAATGCAGGATCCTCAGGTTGAGTAATTTAGTTAACTGTTCTTAAAACTCCACTCTTACGATTGGTTAGTCATTTGCGGATTGTTTCCTCAGCTGTTGAAGCCTGTGATAACTAGTGGTGTGTGTTGTTGCCTAGAACCTGCAGCCTTCTTCCGTAGTGATTTGACAGTTCTGACTTGTACTTTCTGTATTTTTTAAACTTGTCTTGAGTGGTGTTTGATGCCTTCATCTTGGTGAAGCCGAGTTTTAAGTTATGGGTATCTTGGTTTACTCGTCATCCGGCGATATTTTCCGTTGTTTATGCAGTTAGATCTGACGGCTGCAGATCGGTTAGATTGTCGGTCGTGAACCGTCCCTAGGCTTTTCTGCCTTCTCTTATCTGACCTTAAGCCTTGGCTGCCTCTCCCACTTTACTACACCCTTAAGCGACCTTCTTAGGCCAACCCTGGAGTATTTTCTGAACACCCCTTTTTTAATTTGTAAGTACTATGCTTGGCCTTCTTTATAAGGCCAAGCACAGTACAGCCACAGTAGTGTATCAATGCTGTTTTGACTGATTGAAATTAGGCCTTCACCTGTGTTCTATTTAAAATTCTTATCTGCTCTGTATTTAGGTCTTCAGTCGCGTTTGTTATAAAATTTGTGGCTTTCAGCCGTACTGTGTAAATTCCTCTCTGTAAGGTTCCTCTTTAACTATCTTGAATTCTTAAAAGTGGCCTTCAGCCATACCGTGTAAATGCTTATTTTATGGTTTATCTTTAATTATTTTGAATAATTGTTTGGGCTTTCACCCGTGAAGATATTTCAAGTTTTCTTAAGATGGTATTTGTTGTATTGAGTAAATGCTGGTCTTTAAAGGTTGCCTTTTATTACGCTGAAATATTATTGGGCTTTCAGCCGAGGAATCAAATTCAATTTTTCTTGATATGGCCTTTAGCCGAAATTTGTAAACGCTTGCCTTTTAAAGATTTTCCTTTGCTGATCTGAAATATTATTTGGGTCTTTAGCCGAGAAAATATTTTAATTTTACTTAAGTAAGGCCTTCAGCCGTTTGTCTAAATCCTTGTATTTTAAAAGGAATTATTTAAACTTTATTAATGAGAAGTTACTTGAGCCCTCAGTCGTGAATTGGCCCTTGTTGTTTTAAAGAGAAAATTGTGCATTGTGTTTTGGAGGAATAAAGTTGTGTCTTTTTGTGTAACTAACAGTAACTGATCTTGGCCCCCTTCCACAACCTTATTCTCATCCGCTCTGTCCTGCGAAACCAGATTTCACCTTTAGCACCCTTTTGATCCATCTGGTAGACAGTTTACGATACGCAAGATACCAGTGAACAATAAAGAACCCAATGCGAAATGTTCAGCATGCTGGCAACTTCCTGCTGTGTTATGCGCCGATCCTCACTAATGATCACATCCACACGGTCAAAATTTGCAACGTTTCTGCACTTGCGCATCTTTCTTAGCGATATTCGTCGTGAGGTCCGTGCATCAGTGCATCAGGCGTCAAACTGCACACACGGCTTTACAATAGCTGGGGGAGAGACGGTACGCTCACCATATAAAGCAGTGATTGCATGATGAATGTCCGTGCATTTGCGCCGTTTAGCCTATACAAATCTGATCATTGCACGCACCTCAAACTTCTAGTAAACATCCAGTTGACGTGGCATTGAGCCTAGCGCGCTCTGCACACACAACGAGACGGGTAGAGTCGCGTATATTAATTCCCTTCATTTTCACGAGCCAGACACTTTGTCAGCTGTGCTCCGGAACTGAGGTACTTATAACTCATGTTGCGCTACTACATGACTTGAGGTTTAAGTGTTCTGTTTGTATACCAAATGTGTCTTGTAACACGCTTTACGAGAAATACAGCGGTTAACAGCTTTTCCCAAAGTCTGCTGTGTATAAACTTCCAGAAATTTTTTCACCTTTTTCACCTTCACTGTCCTTTATGATGTAAGTTTTCAGGTTTCTGTGTTGCACTTTGGAAACTGTGAATATCTCCGCTCACCAGCTTGGCAGGTACCTAATATTTCTGAAACGCAGTTTAGTATTTCGAGATACAGATCAAATAACCCAAATTTCAGGTAGAATGTATCCATCGTCAAAAAAAAGATTGTCTCCTTTCTTCTGTATTATCATCTAGATGAATACGTTTCATTTTATTTATATGATGTCTACCTAGATCGATTATTCCACTCAGTTTCTTGATTCCTTGATGGATAGTGTCTTTACATATGTATGATGCTTGAAGATTAAATCTCAACGACATACGGTTTTTCATAGTTCTATCCAAACGGCCCACAATACTCCCTTCTTGTGGGAGAATAGCGGCACGTTTCCCCATACCGCACCTGCTTGACACGCTATGGTAGAGAGTTGAACGACAGCACGGCGCCAGACGCTGTGGCCGAGCTGTTCTAGGCGCTTCTGTCCGGAACCGCGCTGGTGCTACGGTCGCAGGTTCGAGTCCTGCCTCGGGCATGGATGTGTGTGATGCCCTTAGGTTAGTTAGGTTTAAGTGGTTCTATGACTAGGGGACTGATGACCTCAGATGTTAAGTGCCATAGTGCTTAGAACCATTTGAACCATTTTTGGTAGCACGGCAACACATTGCGTGTTCCACTGGAGCTCACTGGAAGAGAGTGAATAAGAAGTAGAATAAGAAGACAGACAAACCCCTAAAGGAAGTAAATATTAGGGGCGATAAAAAAGTTTCCGTTCGAGGGTGTTGCTGCAAAGTAAAGGCAACGACTCCAACGTGAATACATAAGCACCAACGTGTAGGCGAGGGATTAGTGTAGCATTCGCGAGTTCCTGATGTGTTTGCTGTAAGTGCGGAAAAATGAACTATGGCGACGTTATTGCCAATTGCTTCCAAACAGGACCAACGTGAGGTTGTCCTTTTCTCAGTTGCCGAAGGACATACACCCGTACACCCTTCATCGGAGCATGAAGCATGTGCACGGGGCAACAAGTCTGTTGGAAACCACCGCTGTGAAAACTGTGGCAAGAGCTGCTATTTATTCACAATAACGCTCGTCTGCATATCGCAAATGTCTTAACGCAGAAGTTACGCCAGCTCAAGTGGGCGATATCCGAGCACCCGCCCTATAGGCACGTGATTATCACTCCTTCGGTACACTAAAAAAATAAAAAATGGAAAAAATAAAAAAAAACTTGAAATTTCAAAGATACCTGTCGGATTCGGATATGTATCAGACAGTTACGGACTCCTTCACGCAGCAGGATGCGGTGTTTCACCAAACGAGATATCGGTGGAAATGTTGTCGCAATGGTGTCAGCTATTTAGCTTGACTGGCATAACGGTTCTGGACTGTACGACCGTTGAACGTAAGCTTATTGATCACCCGTTATATAGCGTTTTGTAGCTGCTGGGAAAAATATCACGTTGTAAGATCCCGATTTATTTCGAGAAAATACTAGATAGCGTTTAACTCTCCGGTAAATGGAGGCTAGTTTATTAAAGTTGGTAAATTAGTTCTCGACATTGAGCCTCCCTACGTTAATCGTTCACACCAGAATTAGCTTTCTTTGACGGTCTTCTGTGCAATGTTGCTCCATTTACATCTCTTTCTCACTATATCTTCAGGAGAACTGGTGCTATCCTATGACTCAGAATACATCTGAACAACAGCCTCGTGTGCATTCACTCAAACATGACAACAAAACAGGTGGTGGTGTAATGCACTAAGAAAAGATTTTCGAAAGATATTTTGCTTCGCTCATCGGTTCTTAAACACTCAACCTCTTAATGCGGTTTTCTTCAGAATTTTCAATTTTTTTATTGCCATACCTGCTATTTATCTATCCATCTAACCTCAGTATTTCCAAGAGGGAAAAGTATGGGTGATTAAACATGCAGTGCTATTATTAATAGTGTGCAGCATTCACAATCAGTTACTTACAGAAAACAAAGATAGGTGAATAGAATGTCTGCATGAATAACTGGACACGTCTCGTTCTGATACGAGTTCAGCGTCAGAAACATCCTGCTGCATTTCTCGAAGTGACTGTGTTGTGGGCGACATTGTAATGCTCAGATTCACACATAGCGTGGCCATCTACTTCCGATATTCGTTAAACTTTCGTCTTCAGGAGTTGTTTTACTCCGAAAGGAGAAGTGCTTAACAACATTCAGCTGTTCCTCATTCGTGTTTTGTCCCGGTTTAAGTCTGATCCGAACGTTACCGCTAGAAGTTCGATGTTAGAAAAAAATAACTATGCAGTGGGAAATCATTATGATGACCATTGCTGCAAAATTATTTTGCTTATAGGTCACCTATTGCAAGTGAGGCATTTAAAGTATTTTCATGTGCATAAAGAAAGCCAATGGAAAGTGTTTGAAGTCGCCAATGACCCTTCTTTTATCACAATATTTCCACATAGTCTGAGTATCGCCTGTTTATGGAATAATTAAATAAGTTGCTTCTACTTCGTATGCCATGACAGTTCTCGGTAGGGTGCGTGATGTGTATCATCAGTCATTTTATATGTGCACTTACATGAAAACATGTTCACACCTCTCACTACGTTCTTCACCTAGATGCATCTAAACCTGACCTTCAAGTGTACGTAAATGCAGATTCACCATACACGAACGTCGTTATGTAAAGCAACCATTTCCGATGATGACATTACAAGCTGTTACCTAAACTATTCATTCGATAGGAAATACAGTAATCTGGTAATGTCAGGTGCTCCGTACAATAGACATGTGACGGAGTAAGGATGCTGTACGATGTATGACGAGTGGAGAGCACTCCCTATGCTAGCATTGCCACTGGATCTGCGCAGACGTGAAATTCCTTGCACAAGCAGCTCAAATGTTCAGCAAGTAGTACAGTTAATTAACAACTTCTAGAATTATTTTTTGTCTTTTTTCAGTATCCACAAGCATGTTAAATTACTCATTTTAAGTTAGTGACTTCCCTACGTTGAAAAACAAGAGTAACTCTGCAGCCGTTGTTAATTTGTATCAAGCACATTCAAAAGTGTCCGATCCAGTATGCATGACTCGTTCGCTACGTAGAAGCGAATAACTTCATTCAGGTCACTGGTGATATCTTCGTTTTATTTTTTCATTTTTGCGTACGTTTACGCCCTTTCATGAAATTAGTAGCCCACATATATTGATTCAATTATTATTTTTTTCAAACACATAATTATAAACTGCACTGTCACCAAGAAATAGTTTTTTGCAACGTAAACGAATGTTGGTAGTCGTGTTTAGACATCTGATAGATGATTTCCATTCAGCTTTGAATCCAGTCTTGTCGCATAATAGTTACGCTACTAGCGCCACTTTGAGGACCCAAATCGTATTTGCTTTAAATACGCGCGGCAACGGTCGCGAGCGCTAATTATCTTCGAGACTCGACGTGGCGAGTTGATTTTAGGCAAGAATGCCTTTATGGCGACAAAGGCGCCATTATCAACACCTCAGTGAGTTTGAATGAGGTCGTGTCATGGCTGGATGTTCCTTCCGCGATATTGCAGGAAGGCTTGGCAGGAATGTGGCCAATGTACATGAATGCTGGCAGCGGTGGTCACGGGAATATACAGTCGCAAGAACACGGGCTCCGGACGGCTACGTGGCACTACCGGGAGGAATGACCACTGTGTTCGGCGAATCACTCTGGAGCGTCGTCCTGCATCTGCAACAGGAAATTTGAGCAGCGGGCGGCACAACAGTGACACAACAAAGTGTAAAAAATTGAATAATTCAAGGACAGCTCCGAAACATACGCCCCTTAGCGTGCGTTCCAATGACCCACACCACCGTCATCTGCTATTTTAGTAGCTTCAAGTCACTGGAGGTCAGGGTGGAGCTCCGTTGTGTTATCTGATGATGGTTCTGCCTCGGTGCCTGTGATGGCCGTGTGATGGTTAGAAGGAGGCCAGTTGGGGACCTGCTAACAACTGTCTGCGTTCTGGACACGCTGGATCTACTCCTGGAGTTACGGACTGGGGTGCACTGTCGTCGTCATCCCACACACCCTGACTGCAAATTTGTACCTCAACCGGGTCATTCGTCCTGTTGAGTTGCCATTCGTGAACAGAGTTCCAGCGATTGTTTTCCACGTGGTAACACTCGTTCACATACCGCTGTTGTAGCATAACATGCACCAGAGACATCGACTAGTGGCCTTGATCTGCTCAATCACCAGATCGATCTCCAATCGAGCACATATGGGACATCATCGAACGACAACTGCAGGGTCATTGACAACCAGCAGTAACCTCCTTGCATTGACTGACCAAGAGATACAGCCTTGGACCGCTATCCTACAAATAGACATCCGGAAGGTGTACAACACAATGCATGCATGTTTGCATCAAACACTCTGGTGGTTGTACTGGTTACTAATGTACCAGATCTGCAATGGCTTATCTCGCACTTACATTAACTTGTGATCTCGCAATGTGCATCATATAAATATGTTAGTTAGAAAAAAGGTATTCTCTAAATTTCATTACTCTACTCTAATTACTTTCTGGTGCTACAATTTTTTCCGCCCGTGTATCATTAAGAGCTGTATTAGTTCATACTGTGAAATCAAATCTAGGTTATCTGTCTGCTCATCTACTGTGGCATTACCTTTTATATGAATGGTACACCAATATCACGATTCACAAAACACCATCATGTTTGATTAACTGTAATAGTTTTTTCGCCAATAGTCGTACTCTGTCAGATGCAGTTCTACGCCTACGAAAAAGAAATGGAGAACAGTCAGCACTGATAGTCCCCAGCTCATGTGACCGTGTTCACTCTTACCGTCAGCTTAAATTTTCGATCGCCTATTCTGGTAGCGGCTAAAACGCAATTAAGATCGTTACTCACCGTAAAATTGCTACATCGTAGTTGAGAGACAGGAAACCAATAGAATCAGTTAATTTATGGCTTTTGTTAAATTGCGTACAATACAGCTTTTAAACGTATTGCCCTTGATTATGAATCAGTATGACTTCAACGAAGTGTTTTTCATTCATTTATTTTGTGATAAATCTTATTTTTATATGTTAGTATTCACAACACTTTGCATTCGTCGCTATGGCGACACATACAAATTAAAAGGCAAGTACAGGAAAGGACAACTAAGGAGAAGAGCATTTAGGACGCATTTAGACTTTCATTCTTAAGACATAACAGTACTGTGTAATACTCACCAGTGTAGATTGCTCCACAGAAATTTGCAATGATAGAGTGCAATGTTCAGTTTGGTTGAAACTGTTAAATAATAGTTCTGTTTCCTATACTTTGCCAACAAAACAAACGAAATAGTGGGTGACACATTTGTGCAAGGAGCTTAAAAAATTCGCTTAAGAAAATTTTAGAGAATGATGTTTGAGTGATATATGATTATCACTATTATATCATGAAGCAGGCAAAAAGGAATACAAACGTCTCAAAAATGAAATCAGCAGGAAGTGCAGAATGGCTAAGCAGGGATGGCTAGAGGACAAATGTAAGGATGTAGAGGCTTGTCTCACTAGGGGTAAGATAGATACTGCCTACAGGAAAATTAAAGAGACCTTTGGAGAGAAGAGAACCACTTGTATGAATATCAAGAGCTCAGATGGCAACCCAGTTCTAAGCAAAGAAGGGAAAGCAGGAAGGTGGAAGGAGCATATAGAGGGTTTATACAAGGGCGATGTACTTGAGGACAATATTATGGAAATGGAAGAGGATGTAGCTGAAGATGTAATGGGAGATAAGATACTGCGTGAAGAGTTTGACAGAGCACTGAAAGACCTGAGTCAAAACAAGGCCCCGGGAGTAGACAACATTCCATTAGAACTACTGATGGCCTCGGGAGAGCCAGTCATGACAAAACTCTACCATCTGGTGAGCACGATGTATGAGACAGGCGAAATACCCTCAGACTTTAAGAAGAATATAATAATTCCAATCCCAAAGAAAGCAGGTGTTGACAGATGTGAAAGTTACCGAACTATCAGTTTAAGAAGTCACAGCTGCAAAATACTAACGCGAATTCTTTACAGACGAATGGAAAAACTGGTAGAAGCCGACCTCGGTGAAGATCAGTTTGGATTCCGTAGAAATGTTGGAACACGTGAGGCAATACTGACCTTACGACTTATCTTGGAAGAAAGATTAAGGAAAGGCAAACCTACGTTTCTAGCATTTGTAGACTTAGAGAAAGCTTTTGACAATGTTGACTGGAATACTCTCTTTCAAATTCTGAAGGTGGCAGGGGTAAAATACAGGGAGCGAAAGGCTATTTACAATTTGTACAGAAACCAGATGGCAGTTATAAGAGTCGAGGGGCATGAAAGGGAAGCAGTGGTTGGGAAAGGAGTGAGACAGGGTTGTAGCCTCTCCCCGATGTTATTCAATCTGTATATTGAGCAAGCAGTAAAGGAAAAAAAGAAAAATTCGGAATAGGTATTAAAATTCATGGAGAAGAAATAAAAACTTTGAGGTTCGCCGATGACATTGTAATTCTGTCACAGACAGCAAAGGACTTGGAAGAGCAGTTAAACGGAATGGGCAGTGTCTTGAAAGGAGGATATAAGATGAACATCAACAAAAGCAAAACGAGGATAATGGAATGTAGTCAAATTAAGTCGGGTGATGGTGAGAGAATTAGATTAGGAAATGAGACACTTAAAGTAGTAAAGGAGTTTTGCTATTTAGGGAGTAAAATAACCGATGATGGTCGAAGTAGAGAGGATATAAAATGTAGACTGGCAATGGCAAGGAAAGCGTTTCTGAAGAAGAGAAATTTGTTAACATCGAATATAGATTTAGGTGTCAGGAAGTCGTTTCTGAAAGTATTTGTATGGAGTGTAGCCTTGTATGGAAGTGAGACATGGACGATAACTAGTTTGGACAAGAAGAGAATAGAAGCTTTCGAAATGTGGTGCTACAGAAGAATGCTGAAGATAAGGTGGGTAGATCACGTAACTAATGAGGAGGTATTGAATAGGATTGGGGAGAAGAGAAGTTTGTGGCACAACTTGACCAGAAGAAGGGATCGGTTGGTAGGACATGTTCTGAGGCATCAAAGGATCACCAATTCAGTATTGGAGGGCAGCGTGGAGGGTAAAAATCGTAGAGGGAGACCAAGAGATCAATACACTAAGCAGATTCAGAAGGATGTAGGTTGCAGTAGGTACTGGGAGATGAAGAAGCTTGCACAGGATAGAGTAGCATGGAGAGCTGCATCAAACCAGTCTCAGGACTGAAGACCACAACAACAACAACATGATTATCAGAACTTTTTATGCGTTGATGTTCCGTGACTTGATTCATCTCTGCTATTGCCATAATTATGATAACATGTAATGCAATAACGTAAATAACAAAGGAATTTATGCGGTTAATTAATGCATACACCCACTAACCCATCCCACCCCTTCCACCCTCCCCCCCACTTATATGTATATACCCTTTGAATTAATTGATTTCAGTTTTATAAAAATAACACTCAGATAAGAATTCATTTTGAGAACGTAGCATTGACTAGCGCTGTTGAAAGTGTTTTATTAATAATTAGCAAATTATTGAAGATATGAAGTAATTGTCATGTGGACTCGGTGAAATTAGCGAAGCAGATGACTATATAATGTACACAGGCCTGGTTGGGGGAGGTGGGGGTATCTGAATACTGTTGCCAATACAAAATTCCGAATTTTCCATCGTACAATGTCTCATTAGTTACCTTCATCGTGTGTATTTGTCGCTGAGGACGCATTTTCTAAAGCTCCGGAACGGAATCTTTGGCAATCAGAATGGATTAACTTTTCTCTTTCGCAGATGTGCTACATTAAATTTTCTTCGCTGGAGGAGTTAATTTCTGAATCTCATGGCTGTCACTTACCGACATCAAAGTTTATTAATAATAAGAGTGAAGCGGCAGTGAATGCTTAAACTACACAGCTTCTCTTGTATGATACTGTGGCGTGAAACAAAATAACATACACAAGGCGATTGAGTTGCCTCTACCTATGAGTTTTATGCAACCTGAAACGCTATCAATTGCCACAAACAGAATTTTTATATTCTCGCCTTAGCTACCCGCAAACTGTTACTCCTACACCGAAATTGAACGTGGTCTGTTGTAGAATTTTAAGGTAGTAAAGTTTTTTATTGAGATACGTTTCCTGCAGAGGCCTTCAATCTCTAACATTAACAATAAAAATGTACAAAAGTGGCTTTAAAAAGCGTTTTCTTTGAGTAACTGGAAGACTGTGGTCTCCAAGGAAAACGAATCTTGGTAAAAGTTTTCATTAAATTTGCTAATCGTTTTGTTCATTTTTTCTCTAGGTCAAATTGTTTGCGCGAAACGGTCGAGGGAGTACGAAAATTTAGCAATTGGTTTTTTAAGGCGTTGTGGATTGCATAAAAGCCTTAGGTAGGGGCAGCTGAATCATACCATATATCGAAATAAATTGTGAAATTTTGACCTAGAATGGAATCTTCCATAAGGTTTCGGTGCATAGACGGTAAACAAGTCGCTGTTGAGAAACCACCTATTTCTGGGGTGCTTTCTTACAGTTACAAGTACTTACTCAGTATAATAATGCTATGAAAAATAATTGACAAAATGGAGAACGTCAGATTGAATGGTCATGTGTCATATGGAGGTATTCAGTACTATTCCAACTTTCAGGACGTGCTTAGGCCCAGCAACCTCAACGTCCCCCCCCCCCCCCACCACCACCTCCGCACACACACACACACACACACACACACACACACACACACACACACAGGAACGCATATCAACATTTGTGCTCAAATTTCATTTCCTGGTGATGGTGCATTGCAATGTCGATGGAGCATTGCATTGTCAGATAATTTATTGACACCATGAAGCCAGACTGGACTGATTACATAACAGATAATTTTCAACTACTGTCTTATAAGCACATACAGCAATGTAGAAAACACTTACAGAATTTTATTTAAAAACTTTTCTGTGATTCAAGACCCTGTTTTTTAACTCCTCAAGCGGAGAAAATGTCTATGGTCACACGATTATTTAAACAACTGGAAACGCTTATTTTACGGCCATCTCAGACCAACAGACAGTAAATATGAGGAGGAAAAGGCAATACGGGTAGATGGAGAGAAGTAGAAGATATATTGTGTCTACAACTCACGTGGTGAAGAAACCCGTGCTATAGTAGTGAAATAATATGAGACATTCTCCCCATTTACTTTGAAGTAGTGTATCTTGGCAAAATAAATGTTGCTAGATATGCGTGTATGCATTATGATAACCTGAGATAAGTGTATTGCAACCTGACATCCGCACTTTCATAGCTTCATCTGAAATTAAATACACCAATCTACTGAAAATATAAGTGTATTGCAACCTGACATCCACACTTTCATAGCTTCATCTGAAATTAAATACACCAATCTACTGAAAAGTCATAATAGGTTGATTTTTCCCGTTAATCTAATGACTCCATCACTCCGGCTGAGCTGAGCACATACTGATGACGTAGAGAACTAATATACCCGCAATACCTCTGTGTTGGTTCATCATTTCTTCAGTGGTTACAACACTTTTCTTTGAGTCTCTCATTCTTTGAGTCCCAGTCTTCATTTCTGAAGTTAATTCTTATAAAAAAAAGACCTTCCGTTTTATATTTACGGTAGCGGTCGCTGTGTTTGTTCAGTGCCAATTCATGAAAATCATTCTTAAGGTTCCTCCATCCATATTCATCTGCATGAACATCTTTTTACACTATCACTGATTTGTACATTTCCTGAGACTGTACTTGAATTAAGCAAGTTCGTGAATACGAAGTACATTGGCATTATTGCCAACAGGCCGTATAACAACTTTAAGTTAAAAAAAAAAAAACTAAAGCACCAAGAACACATGGTCGAATGTCAATATAACGTCGTACACGTATATACCATCGGCGGGTGTGTAAGTGATCAGTGTTACAAATGTCTGTGACAGGCAGGATGGCCAGCAGGGTTTATTAGTATTGTTACAATTCCATGTAGAATGTATAAGGGGAGTCAACAGCATCGTATGCTGAGAGATCACTGTGAAAAACATGTAGATGCAGCGTACATGAATGAGACTGCCTTATCAGAACTTGAGGGAGTTTGAAAAGGGCCTCTTTGTAGGTTTCTATTTGGTCGACTGATCGATTGGTAATATTCATATTTGTGAGCCACTTGGATCTGACAGTGACCTGGTGTTATGTGTGAGGACAGGTACACTCTCCGCCAAGGTTCCAGACGACATCTGACCACTAATATGAAAGACCACCGTATGGTGCACTAAGCACATCGCAATCCCTTCATATCTGCTTCTTCCATCTGAGAAGATGTAGTGAACTCCATACAACACTCTTTGTTTTCTTGCAAAAATGGTTGCGATATAGCAGCGGTCAAACTAGGGAATTACCGTCCATTGCATATGCTGACGTTAACGCCAATAGAGGTGTAAAGTTGGTTCTATGACAAAGGACCCGTTGTTTTCCTTATGTAAAGCAACTGATCATTTGTTTTAGCATCCATATGTAATGAAATCGTCACTTGGCTCTTGTTTTTCTTTTTTCTTTTTCTTTTTTTTTTTTTTTTTGCTTCGTGTGCATTTAATGGGCTGTAACTGTCGTTAAAATTACAATTAATACTCTGCAATTGTCTTCTGATACCTTAATTTGTCGTCACATAGTGGCTAAGCAGTGTACTTGCGCTCGCATTTACTCTGATGTTCGTTTACAGTCTAAAACTTTTAGCTGAATGTGATAACTGTATTTTAATAATGGTAGCTTATGACCAAAAATTGGCGTGACTCTTCCCCAAGTGGTGTAGTGGGTTGCTACTGATCCCCTTACAGAAGCCACTCTCCACCCCACCAAGCGCCTCCTTTAGCATACTCAGCGTGCTGAGAGGACGCTTGGCATGCGTGGTGCGCACCTCACTTGAGCAACACCAAATATCTGAATTTTCAGCAGGGTGCCGCACCGAATGCCAATACCCGATTCTTTACAGAAAATAGATGTAAAAGTGGAACATAACGACTACAAATGCTACAATGCATTCTGTGCAAGCACTTGCAAATGTTTGAGCATTAACACCATAGTGCTCCAAAAATACGCTCTTGCTAGATTTGATGCTCTAATGTTAAACGCAATAACATTCTAATCAAGAATACAGGACCTCGCAACTAATGCCACAGACCATAACAAGCAAGAATGTGTAAATGTTTAGCAACGAACGCCAAAGTGCCTAACCGGCAATCTTGTGTAAATATTTAATAAGTAATGTCGCACTGCATGAAAATACACTCTTGCTACTCATACTATTACTCTGATCTTATATTATTAGAGTGAATAACTTTGGGGTAGGTTAGCTATGCACATTATTACACGTCTTCCACACAGACATTGGCACTGTGTTTTGCTGGGGTTGTGAGTGTGATGGGGGTTTGTGGGAGGGGGGAAGGGATGAGACACGCTCGGGGTGGCTAGAAACTACTTAAGCGTGCAATGGTGGCGACAGTGGTCGCCCCCAGGAAGGATACTGGTTGTAGGTATATACCCAATTAGCTCCCATACCGCCTGTGCAAACACACACTGACTCACTCTCATTATGACGGCCCTAATGTAGTCATAGAATGGTTATGGTTGCTAACGGCACCATACGCTGCAGGGAATAATACTTACACAAACTAAATCATGTCATTCATTTTGGAACATCGAGAGAGATGCGTAATTGAATAATTATGAAAATGGTGGTCCGAGAACTAAATAAACCAGTGCAAAAAACATTCCCTCATAAATGTATCACTATACAAGGTTTAGATAATTTATGACAGGCAGATGTCTTAGATATGAATCAATGTTCACAAGTGGATAAAGATTTTAAATGTATTTTAACTGCCACAGTTACATATTCCCAACTTTTGATGTGCCCTAACCATGAATGGAAAGACTGGCAAGATGCTGGATGTGTGTTTGAACAGTCGCTGTTAATGGCACGAAATGCTGGCGAGGCATCCTATAAATCAGTTTATGCAGGCAAAGTCTCTAACCAGTATTTCAGGACAGTAATGGATCATTACTGAATATTCCCTTACTCGTAATTCTCTGACAAGGAAGCGAGTACGGTGGAACATTTGAACACAACATCAAAAAGATCGTCTGTGGATGCAGTTTCATCTTCGAGAATCCTACCAATGTTTCCATGTTCTCGCACAAATAATTGCGTTACATAACAGGTTTTGCTATCATACCACAAAAATGTTCATATATGTGTGAATTCCTAAGGGATCAAACTGCTGAGGTCATCGGTCACTAGACCTACTTACTACTTAAACATACTTAAACTAACCTATGTTAAGAACAACACACACACCAATGCCAGAGGGAGGACTCGAAACTCCTCCTGGAGGAGCCGCCTAATTCGTAACATGGCACCTCAAACCGCGCGGCCACTCCGCGCGGCATACTTTAAAAATGAGGCCTAATGAAGTCTGTGACTAATGATCTGCTAAATCAGCATACAATTGCCTTAAAATGATGGAGTCATATAAGTAGAATTTTAATGTCGATGATTCAGTGTATTTTAAAATACAAGACAGATTTTGTGAAATATTACCTGCCGAAATGGTGTACAGAGGTGTCTACAATTTCCAAAATGCGACGAACATACCAAATAATTACATCTTAAACAAGGGTGAAGATGAAAAAATTGCCGGTACTTTCGACACAGAGGAATTGCAGAGAAGATCCAAACCCAACGATTTTCTCATAGAGTGTTTGATAACCCGCCGTGGAAGCTAGAATTTCGTAAATTAACTTGGATTATCATCCTTAGACAACATTTTGGTGAATGATAAAGGCATTTAACACAAAAATGCTTACAAACCTTACAAGCATGCAGTAATATAATATATCCGTTAGGATGTGATCCTGCACAGAACATGCAGTGTTCTCAATAGTTTACCAGTTGACTTACAGAGACCCAGGCATAATCATTGTGGACTTGGAAAATGCTTCATATACCTGACACATGATGCTGAGGGGTTCAATTTGCTGGATGACGTTTGTAAGAAACACATTTTAGCATACACTAAAAATCAAGCTGTGGTAAGCTGTCATGTCACAGTCCAATAAAGCCAAGAAAATACATGAAGGAAACGATAGAGGCACAGGCGAATCTATTCCGGCATTCACAGTTTATATAGCAATGCATGCAGTTGGATGCAGTTGGGCGATGGGGTAAAATTCAGACTGCTTTTAGACCTCAGTCGTCACACACTTACAAACCAGGAGAAGAAACCTGTAGGATGTTTAAAAAATTGCATCCTCTCATCAATGTCAGAGGCTAAAAGTGTTCAGAAGTGGACAGCTCCAAGAGGAAGAAGACTGCTACCTAGGGTTCTACCAAAACATAAAGTATTGCATGGAATTATCCCAGTGTTAACCCCAGGACTGAGCTGATTGCCAGCTATCGGATCATTGGTTGGACGTGCTATGGCTACAGACAGACGGTGAAGAATGCAAAGAGTGCAGAACAAAAATTTCAAGAAGTGAAAGGACCCTTGGGCTTACAGAATCTATCTTTATTGGGAAATAACTTTACTTAAAACAATACTTGAAAGAACTTAAAATCAAATGGACCATTTAGAAATACAGAGCTGCTTAAATCCATCGAAAATTGCTGCATTCCCAGATTGCCTGGAGTGTTTATGAGGAATACATTCCTGAAATGTAAAGAATGCGGCATTTGGAACCTAGATGTTGTCGGAGTATCTGAGATTCACTGGGTTGCACATGTTAAGAACAGGAATAACGTGTACTACCTCAACATATACCATGATTAACGTTTGCAGAAGAATTAAGTTACGTTGTGCAAGACGCGACAGTTGGCTGCGACTGCGACGCTGCCCCCTCCTCTTTTCCCACCCTGGCAGACGGCGGCACGGCCGCAAGACGACTGGAGTCGTTGCCGTTTCCCAAGCTGCGGCCGGCGGCGGCGGATTCAAATACATAAGAAAAATAAGAATTCCGATTTTCTTGCTGTAAAAAATACTGTATGTTAATGCAACAAAGTTACATCGGCTCCCAGAGTTAGTTTTTCGATACAGATTCTCCTTTTACTTTAAAAAATTGAAAAGTATCTCTTCCGGTTTTGCGTGTTTTTTTCGCTGTATATTACTTCTCTATCAATTGTGAGGAAAGTAAAAGGCACAAAAAATTGATGTTTGCGTATCTTACAGTTTCACATCACAGCTTGATAATGAGGTGTCTATTTTTCCGATATTCGTCACAGTTATCCCGATACTTAATTTACAAGTAACCTACTGCATAAAATTTGAATTGTGTACAGTGAAAAATGTGGTCGCTGGCTACTTTACGTGTGGTTTACGTTAGGTCATACATCGTTGCCGATGAAAAGAAGCTAACATATTGAAATTATTTTTAAAGTTGAGATCAGAATGATATCGAACTTCGTTACCGAGATTTGGGCTCATATATCTCCGGGAGCGTCGCGACTAGCCGCCAGTTCTATCGACGCGCAACGAGAATCGTGTGGTCATCACACGATAGAGAATGCATTTGTTTTGTTTCGCTGACACATTTGGACCTAATGAAACCATTTTATGTTATATTTCTCCGGTATGAGTTACTAATATTTCTCCATATGCTCTTGACAATTTCATTTAAAATGCCACGAAATGTAGGTTTCTTAAACCCAAGTGATCAAGCAGAACTCATTTTCGTGCTTTTGCTGAGGCATCTGAACCTGTTCCAAGCTTTCTTTCTCGTTTATTTCTCTGATACGAGTCCCGAATATTCCTCCATCTGTTTTTGCACATTTCACCTAAAATTCCAATGAAAAATAAGTTTATTAACAATAACCGCACGCTTGCGTCATTGCATTGTTTCAAGTTCCTGACAACAAGATAGGGTTACACCTTAAACATCTCTAGAATTTTCATTCTGAACGTCTACAGTATACACTGGCAGAAATGTGGAAGAAATAATGTCCGTGCTTGTTCACAAAATTTCCCCAAATTATACTTGTCAGTTTCTCCCATGCAGAAACTTTTGGAACAAACTAAGGCAACTTTCATAGCCGACTGAGTCTTTATTCCCATCCAAATGAACTTCCATATTCATATATTCTGACAGCATACATCGTTATGGATGACATGAACATTTAATCTTGCCAAGCTGCACTCAAAAGATGACTCCAGGATTTACAAAAGACGAATTTCAATTGTGAACTGTGTCAGACCAGAAGTGCCTTGTAAAACAGTAGTGCACTTTTGGCACAAGTTTTTTGAGCACCATCTTCTACCAATGAATTGAAGCGAATGTGACAAATTACTTATTGCAGCGTACTGTTTGCGCAATCTGTTGAGAAACGCCTTCCTCAAAAACGAGCATCTATTGATTACAGAAAGCTGTACAACAATCTGGTGGTGGTTTTTCACAACTAGAAGGTATCATCAAGACACCAATCTACCGTTTACTTTCAAAGTGAAGGTATTGTAAAATGTAACTTTCTCGTTGTACTTTAGATTGTTCATTTTATAATGTACTTGACGTTTTCAAATTTTATCGTCACAAAAAAGAGTAATGCGAAAATTGACCTTCAAGGTCATTTTCATCATTCTAATTCTACATCTGCATGGATTATACTGATTTTCATAACAGGCCTGAAAAATTTGCATTAATGGGAAAATATTATTTATTTCTCTCACCTGCCAGTTTCAACTGTGCACCAATTTCTTCCCAAATTCTGTCTCTAAACATAGTGTCTCTATATTTAGGGTTCTTCAAAATCGTAAAGGCAAGGATGTTGCGAGACCAGCTCACAGAGCATCACATCCTGTGAGTGGTTCATTTCAGTTTTCCTTGACTGGCTCGACATCTTTCTGGCAGCCGTACATCTTTGTGTCGTGCGACTCCCGTCGCAACACTGCTCACTGGTGCAGTCCTGCGGCAGCTGTCGCAACAGCCGCGCGTCGCATCCCAAACTCGAACTGCGCATGCGCCAGCAGGCAACTTCTGACGTCACGTAGCGACCCGTCGCAGTCGCTAGCGTGCGTCGCGTCTTGGACAACGTACCTTTACACTCCTGGAAATTGAAATAAGAACACCGTGAATTCATTGTCCCAGGAAGGGGAAACTTTATTGACACATTCCTGGGGTCAGATACATCACATGATCACACTGACAGAACCACAGGCACATAGACACAGGCAACAGAGCATGCACAATGTCGGCACTAGTACAGTGTATATCCACCTTTCGCAGCAATGCAGGCTGCTATTCTCCCATGGAGGCGATCGTAGAGATGCTGGATGTAGTCCTGTGGAACGGCTTGCCATGCCATTTCCACCTGGCACCTCAGCTGGACCAGCGTTCGTGCTGGACGTGCAGGCCGCGTGAGACGACGCTTCATCCAGTCCCAAACATGCTCAATGGGGGACGTATCCGGAGATCTTGCTGGCCAGGGTAGTGGACTTACAACTTCTAGAGCACGTTGGTTGGCACGGGATACATACGGACGTGCATTGTCCTGTTGGAACAGCAAGTTCCCTTGCCGGTCTAGGAATGGTAGAACGATGGGCTCGATGACGGTTTGGATGTACCGTGCACTATTCAGTGTCCCCTCGACGATCACCAGTGGTGTACGGCCAGTGTAGGAAATCGCTCCCCACACCATGATGCCGGGTGTTGGCCCTGTGTGCCTCGGTCGTATGCAGTCCTGATTGTGGCGCTCACCTGCACGGCGCCAAACACGCATACGACCATCATTGGCACCAAGGCAGAAGCGACTCTCATCGCTGAAGACGACACGTCTCCATTCGTCCCTCCATTCACGCCTGTCGCGACACCACTGGAGGCGGGCTGCACGATGTTGGGGCGTGAGCGGAAGACGGCCTAACGGTGTGCGGGACCTTAGCCCAGCTTCATGGAGACGGTTGCGAATGGTCCTCGCCGATGCCCCAGGAACAACAGTGTCCTTAATTTGCTGGGAAGTGGCGGTGCGGTCCCCTACGGCACTGCGTAGGATCCTACGGTCTTGGCGTGCATCCGTGCGTCGCTGCGGTCCGGTCCCAGGTCGACGGGCACGTGCACCTTCCGCCGACCACTGGCGACAACATCGATGTACTGTGGAGACCTCACGCCCCACGTGTTGAGCAATTCGGCGGTACGTCCACCCGGCCTCCCGCATGCCCACTATACGTCCTCGCTCAAAGTCCGTCAACTGCACATACGGTTCACGTCCACGCTGTCGCGGCATGCTACCAGTGTTAAAGACTGCGACGGAGCTCCGTATGCCACGGCAAACTGGCTGACACTGACGGCGGCGGTGCACAAATGCTGCGCAGCTAGCGCCATTCGACGGCCAACACCGCGGTTCCTGGTGTGTCCGCTGTGCCGTGCGTGTAATCATTGCTTGTACAGCCCTCTCGCAGTGTCCGGAGCAAGTATGGTAGGTCTGACACACCGGTGTCAATGTGTTCTTTTTTCCATTTCCAGGAGTGTACTTTAGAGACAACAACAGTGTATCCTACAATTTTCGATGCTGCAAAGACTTCGATTCATATCACTGTGGACATTTATGTCTAATGTTTCTCCCGACACCAGCATAAAAACAAACAACATGTACAGTTGCGGAAAAAACGAGCGAGACACCTCGCCTTTTCGTTATGCTGATCCGCAAAGCCCTGAACTCTGCTACACAGCATAACAGGCAAGGCGACTACGTGCTACCAACAACTATGCACAGGCGTGAAATTTAAAAACTATCCGATCTTTGTCAGACTGTTTTCAATCATGTGTAATCTATAATAATGCCGATTAGTGCGTTAAACACAACACGTAAGTATAAGATACAAATAAAAGAAGAAACGCTAATTAGTATGAACTGTAGTAATAAAAATGAAGTTCAGCTAATCAAGATAACATAACTGATTTAATAAGGTAAAGTACCTCAGATCATTACGAATTAACAAAGTGTTTAGGCGCAATCGGCCGCGAAGCGGTCTGTGTCAACGTTCAGACCAGTCATACTGGATTACCGTTGCAGACCTACCATGAAAGTGTGCAAATTTAGCAATGCGTGAAGATTCATAACGAAATTCAGTCAAAAATCATTCAGTGGCACACTTAAGTCAATTCAGTTATTGACAGAAGCGGAAAAGTAGGCAGAAACAAGTATGAAATTCTACAAGAGTTTTATATTGGCAAAAATGGCTCTGAGCACTATGGGACTTAACATCTGAGGTCATCAGTCCCCTAGAACTTAGAACTACTTAAACCTAACTAACCTAAGGACATCACACACATCCATGCCCGAGGCAGGATTCGAACCTGCGACCGTAGCGGTCTCGCGGTTCCAGATTGAATAGCCTAGAACCGCTTGGCCACACCGGCCGGCTTTATATTGGCATCCACAGAGCGTTGGTACAGAGTAAAGGTAGCAATAAAACGTATTCGGGGCGCGAAAATTTCTTAAAATTACTTTACTGATAGTGTATTTGCCTCCATCGAGATTAGAACCGAAAACAAACCAGACCTCCCTTGCAGTAGCAAACACCTTTCACTAGGCTAGCAGACAACCCAGGCAAGAAGCCCTCTGTTATTACCCCAGACATGAATAAGCCGGCAATTTCACAATGAAAATGGCAAAAAGATCTGCAGTTTCTGTTGCTTAGAGCTTTATGGACTCAAAAACATGAATTATCTACCTTTGTCACCGCTTATGTGACAATCATTCGGGATGTTTATCGAAAAAAAATTCCGTTATTAGCGAGTAAATTTAATAACTATAATTCGGCACTAACCCAGGAATTAAACGGCTACATAACTGCCAAACGTATTGTACTATGTTTCGAATTCTCCATTAGACTCGCGACAGCAAGAAAACGTTCATTAGCCGAAGTGTTTCTTAAACTAGGTGGCAATGGTAATGCTCGCTCTTCCAAAACTCGGTGGCATTAATACTGGGATCTGAATAGCCACGCGTATAGGCAAGTGGATTTTATTTTCATTCCTGTAAACGTGATTTGGATCGAAAGCGTAGCTGCGATTAATATGCTGATGTATCGACTGCAACTAGAACATTTCGAATAAAGAGTAGGGGAATGATTTATGCGGCCCTCATCTTCAGTAAATGACGTTGCTATTTTCGTTGTTAGGATTTCGTCACCTAAAACGGTAAAAATGGAAATCTACTAGTCTCACTTTCTTGACCGTCTATCTGTCTAACCAACACTTAAAACCCGTTACCTCGAATACGGGTAGACATAATAAGCGGAAATGTATCGCACTTCCTGCGGTATACGGTTACTTGTCGGTGTAAGAAAGTGAGCTATGTCAACGCAATCTAAAAATACGGCCGTTTATGTAAAGAAAATTTACGCGAAAGGTCAAAAAATGGCTCTAAGAACTATGTGACCAAACTGCTTAGGTCATCAGTCCTCTAGACCTAGAACTACTTAAACCTACCTAACCTAAGGGCGTCTCACACATCCATTCCCGAAGTAAGATTCCAACCTGCGACTGAAGCAGCCGAGCGGTTGGTGATTGAAGCCCCTAGAACCGTTCGGCCACCCTTTTCATACCAGGTATAATGATAATATATTCTGTCTAGTGAGGATAAACTGTATTCGCCAGCAACTCAGATCGTTTGATCACGGATATTTTACGAAGCTACATTAAAATTTTTGTTCGAAGTCGTTTGCAATATCCACTTATAAACACTAGGAACGTCGTATGCGTATCCACTTCTGAAGACGCTGGCAGATACTGCAGCACCATAACAAGTGGTTAAGAATTTATCGTTACAGGTCCATGAATGACATTTTCAGTATCAACTTAACGCACCTAGGTGTTTGTCTATTGCTGAAAATAATGAACAAAAAGTAAACAGGAAACAACTTCGATGTTCAAATCAAACACACATGTCGAAATTACATTATTTCTTTCTGACATCTACATGACTACACCTACAGGATTTATTTTCAATCCAGAATAACGTGCCTGGCAGAGGATTCATCGACCCATCTTCGGACTATTTCTTTACAGCCCTGCTCTTTAACAGCGTGCGGTGAAAAGAACCACTTTCATGTCTTCTTACCAGACCTGAATTACATTATTACTATGGTTATTTCCTCGTGTGTAAATACCCGGGGATATAATGTTTTGGCATTCAGAATAGATGTTGGTGATTGAAATGTCGTGAAAAGATCTCGCAGCAACGAAAAATGCTTTTGTTTTCATGAATGTCAGCGCAACTCACTTATCAAATCTGGGACTCTCTCTCCCCTATTTTGTGACACTACAAAACGTGCTACCGTTCCTTGGATGTTTTTGGCGTGCATCGTCAATCACGTCTGTCAGTGTTTTCAGTAGACCTGATGCGTATTCTTAGTGTAGGCCAATAAAAGGTAGTTTTTCGTTTTCTTTCCCCACAAAAGTATGTTTGCGATCGTTCCAGTTTAAGTTTTACTGAGTACGGAGATAAATTGACAGTATTTCGACTTTCGTTTTGTCATGTAACCGAAAGTTACTTATTGTTACTGGACGCTGCTTTCGTGTATAATGTAGTCTTCATTCAACAGAATACACTCCTCGTGCACCACACGTAACTGTTTCACAATATTAAATTGTTACTGATGTTACCAAGTTGCAGTGGTCTTCTAAACTTGTTGTTTTGAAACAAAGAAAAATATTATACAAATATGGCAATTATGAAGTGGTCTATCCAAATACATAAACATTTCCTGTTCTAGTCGCTGCAGTAGGTCTAAAAAATGGTTGAAAGGGCTCTGAGCACTATGGGACTTAACATCTGAGGTCATCAGTCTCCTAGGACTTAGAACTACTTAAACCTAACTAACCTAAGGACATCACACACATCCATGCCCGAGGCAGGATTCGAACCTGCGACCGTAGCAACCGCGTGGTTTCAGACTGAAGCGCCTAGAACCCCACGGCCACCGCGGTCGGCAGTAGGTCTACTACACAGTAACGTAAATTAGGAGCAAAAGTCCATTAGTAAATCGTTATCAGGAAAACCAGCCCACATAATGCAAACTGGCACTACAAGAAAGAAAGTTTCCAAACGTGACAATGAGTAGTCGAGGAAAGTGGACGCATTCTGTCTACTGAATCGCAACGCACGCCACTTAACGAGGGGACTCGCCAAGCGTCGTACCCCGACCTTGCTGAAACTTAGCTGAGTGAAAGAGGGTACAAAATAAACCAACACGTGTCTCGGTCACGTCGTGACTTCAGAACTTTGCGCTGCGAGTTTGAAACCCGGTTGTTCCTTGCCCCTCCCCCTTTCACTCTAAATTATCTATAATGTTTATTCCAATTTATGCTGAAACAATGTCGTTATTCGTCAATTAATTAATTATGTAGTGAAATAAGTTAAGAAAATAAACGAATGAGAAAATGTGAAGTGTTTGTGAATGTCTTTGCAACCCTACACGTTGTAATGAGGTTCAAAAATATTTCACATTATTTTCTCATTCTTTTGTCATTTTTTTTAAATTCATTAACTGCACAGAACGTTAATTGACGAATAACGACAACGTTATTTCAACATAAATTGCAAAAAACATTCGTAGGTAATTCTGATAGAGAGGGAGGAAGAAATAATAATAAAAAACCAATATGGTCTCGAAATCGGGAATCAAAGATAAGAAGGAACGACAGTAGCCACTTTCTTTTACTGACGCTACCCCTTTTTTATTTCTTTTATTTTCTTTCTTTTTCTTTTGGGGAGGGTAAACAAACAATCTTTATTCGTACAATTGTGCTGCCCTAGGGATAAGAAGAGTATCAAGTCAGCGAAAACAATTTGGAAACCATAAAATCAACGTAAAGGCCGCCCTTTTTTTTCATGGAACAGAAACGCAGGGTATACAAACAACCTTTATTCGTACAATTGTGCTCTCCTAGGGATAGGCTAAGAAAAGTATCGAGACAGCGAAATCAATTTGGAAACCATGGAATCAAGGTAAAGGCAGCCCTTCTTTTACATGTATAATTTAAATGACAATCCTAGTCACGGGCGGGAGTGATATCGAAGTTATAATCTGCATCACAATCCCCGTAGCACGCGGTGTCGCATCATGAATCTGGCATCCAGCCATATAATCTTCACCACATCAGTTATTGTGGGCGGCATGTATTTCTTCGGCGTCGATCATTCGAAGGACAATTATCTGAGGCGGTTTCGGTGTTCACCATCGTCTCTTTTATTTTTTTATTTTATTTATTTGTTTTTTTTTTATATCGCGTTAACATAATCCAGTCATAACTGACTCCAACAGGTGAGGGCCAGTTGTCTTCTCAGTGTCAATATGCTAATATATGTGAATCGTGCAGTACTGTTTCTAGTCGTTCTGCTGAAGGAGTTTCCTTATTTCTAGGACACCCCAGCAGTCGGGAGGATTGTGAAAAACACTTCCTAAAAATTGGAAAAGTAAGTCCTGTATTTCGTATGACTCCGTATTAGCTCGTTTTGTTCTTGTAAATACATACAATAATCCATCATGGATTTAATATCGTACGAAAACAGATATTTCGTCGCGTGTCCAGCGATCCAATTGACTGCCTACCTCTTTTGTTGGGGAAAAAGAGTCTTGTCCGGTAGAAAAAGTACAACCGATGTGATTTCTGTGTAGTTAGTGCGCCGAAGGAAGGCCAGCATTCGACGCGTCAGCATCCAGACGTCCCTCGCCGTGCCACACACTAAACCATGTTCTTCCGTTGCTAACAGTCCACAGTTTGTGTAAAGAGGAGAATCGACCATATGAATTGTATGTAATCGACTCCTGGTCACAAGTTTATGGTTTATAAGAATATACCACATCGACCTAGCTGCTTTGACAGTAATGGAGTATGCACTGCACACCAAATGTGCTTCTTGTTGTGTATTTGAATTCCATTATGTTGCGGCCATGGTGATCCATCAAGCACCGAGAGATCTCCCGAGTCGTGGGTATTCTCGTCGAAGGTACTTTCAGGCGGACATAACTATAATCAACAAGAAATGAGGCAATGTGTTCAAGAGAAGGACAAATGTTGCCCACCGCTATCGGGGTTTCGTACAAACGCGGAACAAATACTTCTATTAGAGCTGATGTTATGGTATGCTTTCGTTGTTGCCAATTTGATATCACCGCTAGCACGTAAAGCGCCAAAGCTTTGTTTCTCACGTTCGTGAGGTTGAGGCCACCGTTCCGGAACTGTAGTGTTAACGTGTCATACGTGATCTTAAATAACATCCCAGTGTCCGCAGCTCGTGGTCGTGCGGTAGCGTTCTCGCTTCCCACGCCCGGGTTTTCTCTGCCTCGTGATGACTGGGTGTTGTGTGATGTCCTTAGGTTAGTTAGGTTTAAGTAGTTCTAAATTCTAGGGGACTAATGACCATAGATGTTAAGTCCCATAGTGCTCGGAGCCATTTGAACCAACCATCCCAGTACTAACATAATAAACGAAGGCAGCCACGAGGCGGTCTGCAATACCGTTCGGTATTGGTAGGATCTGCACTAAATCGGGGAGTGTTGACGCTAGGTGAACGTTCGACTATGCCACACGTTGGATCATGTCAAAGGCTCTCAGTGAATTGCTGCGTATCGTCAGACGAACATTCTGCAGAAGCCGCCGAGAACTCTCCCCCGCCGGCCGGAGTGGCCGAGCGGTTCTAGGCGCTACGGCCTGGAACCGCGCGACCGCTACGGTCGCAGTTTCGAATCCTGCCTCTGGCATGGATGTGTGTAATGTCCTTAGGTTAGTTATGTCCTGATCTGACAAGAATAATCAGGTCGTCCGCATATGCGCGACAAACGAAAGAGTTCTCTTTAAGCGCTATCCCAGTAACTGAGCGCCTCATAACACACATCAGCGGCTCGAGTGCTATTGCGAAGAGCATCATGGGGAGTGAGCACCCTTGTCAAACTGAGCTGTTAATGGGAATCGAGCCCGCTTCTCGACCGTTTACAGTCACCTTCGATGTAGACCCTAGTATTAGTCTCATAACGTTGGAGATGAAAACAGGTGGAACCCCCATCGGATCATGACTGACGCCAAGAAGTCATGGTTTATCCTGTCGAACGCAGGATCTAAGTCCACAGATATGATCGCTGCTCGCATTCTACACGTTTCCGCAAGGGCGATAACGTCACGATATTCACTTAACGCCAAGGAGATGTTGCTTTGAACCCCTAGGCAAGCCTGATAAGGGATATTGATCTTGATATCGCCAGTTTGAGACGAGACGCTAGTAGTCGTGCAAAGATTTTATAGTTGGTATTTAGCATAGTGAGAGGCCGATATTGATTAACAATGCGACTCCCCGCCATCTTCGGGATGGGAAGAAGAAAGCCCGTCACAAAATCCGACGATAGGCGCAGATCAGGACGCATCGCCTCATTGTACATCGATAAAATTCTAACGTAATCCCATCTGGCCCTAGTGATTTATGGGCCGCTCCATTTTTGGAGTGCCACCTTTATATCGTCGTCTGTGAGTGACTCCACAAGTGCTGCCTTATCCGTCTCTGTCAATGTCGTTTGCAGATGTTGCAATATGTCTTCCACCACTCGACGCTCCGTCGGTGATCCGGCATATAGGCGGCGGTAATGCTCTAAAAATCATTTGCAATGTCCTGTTGTGTTGTCAGTTGAGGCCACCTAAACCGTGGAGCACTGTGACCTATGCCCGGCGGTAACGTTTATGTTCCCGCGACACATGGTGCATCGAGGTACTTTCTCCAGTGATGGTGTCGAGAGATCTTGCCCGTATTGGGATGCCACCCAGTCGTCGTCGTCGCGTGATCTAAAGGATTTGTGCCTTGAAACGATGAACTTTTGCATGATGCTCTGCAGACGGCACCGGGAATGATAGCTCACGAAGCATGGAGTAACAATAATCAAGAGTGTCTCTTTGCCATCTCGTCTTATCTCGACCATACTGTATTAGAGCTCTTCTGAGTGCTGGCTTAGTACACTCGAGCCACCATTGAAGCACGGAGGCATATGTTGGTAGACGGCGTTGACATGTGGCCCATACCTCCTCGACTCTCTGACGACATTCGGGGTCCGCCAAAAGTGATGAATTGAGCTTCCATGTAGCGCGGCTTCTCCACACACTTTGCCGAGGGAGTGATATGGTACAAATGTAAGCCAGATGATAAGTAAATGCCGCAGGCCATCGTTCCGCGTCGACCACCTTATCCCATAGGCCAACCAAAACATATATTCGATCAAGTCTGCTCGCCGAGTGACTGGCAAAAAGACTATATCCCTCACGGTTCCTATGAATCCTGTCCCAGGTGTCGCATAACTCCAGGTCCCGGCATAGCACTTGCAGTTCACGAAAGGTATTGTAATGTGAAGTCTGGTCTTTTTGGGCTAAAACACAATTGAAGTCACCACCTATAATTAAATGATCGAATCTTCCTGTACATAAGGGCACAATCTCTTCCGAATAATATCTCGCACGCTCCCGTCTGTTGTCTGTGCCGGAAGGCGCATAAACATTGAGAATACGAATTCCAACAACAGTTATCGCCAGTCCTCGTACCGAAGGCAGATAAGTCAGGTCGCGAATCGGAATCCTGTCCCGGACCAATATCGCCGTTCCACTGTCGTTGTTCGAGTGAGGCGAGGTGTAGGAGATGTATCCATGTAGTTCCTGGAACTCAGGAATGTAAATTTCCTGCACTATCAGTATATGCACATCCGAATTGTGTATCATGCCCCTAAACAATTGCTGTTTCAAGGGAGATCTAATGGTATTTATGTTCACTGTCCCTATTCTGTATGCCATGGTTCGAGTAGCTGTCATCTCCGCATGATGTTAAAATGAGGAAATGTCACCTTATCAGTAGTCCCTTTCAACATCCGCAGAGGATCGCCCGACGGACGTCACCCTGCGGCATTAGGTTTCATGAGATGCGTACTGATGCATCGGTGATTTCTTCATCCCAACTGATATTATCGGGGTGCTCCAAACTGCCCTGTGCGGCACTGATGTGTGGCATCTGTGGATCTTTCAAAGCTTTACACTCCGCCGCAGAATTGATGTCGGGCCCCTGAGCGGATGCGTCGTCTGAACGACATGACATTTTTTCGCTGTCTAAATTCATATGGTCAACGATATTCGAAGCTTGTGGTTCCAAGTCAGACAGGTCCATAGTGTTAGACTCATCAGGGCTCCCAAGAAGTGAAGGGAGCGTCTCCGCAGAGTTTAGTGGGCGCCTCTTGCGGCGCTTCGGCGAGCGTTGTTTGCGGGCCCTAACCTCGGCCTGCGGTGTTGGCGAATCTTGTATCTCCTCCTGTCTCGCCGCAGCCACAACGCCCTGGGGCCGTTCCTCCTCAGCTTCTAAGCCTTGCGAGATGCTGTCATCCTCTTTCTCCACCACCTGCAGTGTCTGGGATTGGAGGTTGGTCGGAGACATTGAAAGTTTACCCCTCGTTTATTAAGCTGATTAAATTTCATGTGAGAAGTATCTCCCTTTAATACAAGCGGACGCAGTGCTCCATTGTTCCCATTTCTACCGCTATGTGTCTAATTCTTTCAATTAGGCCCGATAAATTGAGATGTGGGTAATCAAACCCGCTAGAAAAGATAGTATTGTAATTTAAAAATGAAGCAACGGATAACGCAACATCGGTGAATTGCCATGGAACAATACGTGCACATTACGGACTGTAAGACTTTTTTTTATACTATGAATTCAGTTAGTCGCATGAAGTGCATAATGCATACAATGGATATGCCTGGATTGAAAATTCATAGAATATAGTCATTATCTCAGTGGTATGGATGAAGAATACTAAATAACGCTAAGAGAGAATTTCAGTTATCATTCTGATTTATTTCGATAATATTTAGTAAAACTATTACTCTCTGCGACAAAACATACATGAAGTCTATTATATTTAAGAAAATTACCACTCTCAGTGACAAAACCTTCATGAAGCACTCACTATCTCTTGCATCTCGTCATACCGGAAACATAGACAACACTTCGTCGTCAATTACATCCACTAATGATTAAAATGGGTAAAAATGAATGTTACTGAATGGTGGCCTCTTAACACCATTTAGTTATTGTCACACCTATTTAACGCACGGAGAAGGGAAGGATATCACCTTTCACTCTCTCAAACTTTACTTGTGTTACTTCACATGCAGTACCATGCGGATAAGTTCATGTTGAAACCGCGTTTTATGCAACCGCAATGCAACGTGGGCAAACCAGCCTAGGCTTCTCGACTCCACATTATTCATGCTATGATTAACGAAAGGCAAGTCTAGTGACTACCGTTATGAATGCTGGCAACACGTGGCCAAGTTCGACAACAAAGAAACGAGTAAAATAAATCGTTGAATCATGGAAAATTTATATTGCTTGTATCTGGAACTGGAACTGTATCTGGAACTAAACTATGCAACAAATGAAACATTAATGAACCTATCTGCTATTGACCTAAGAACAAGAACCGTTGGTTCAGGATAAGACATGACAAGAGCGGACCAGTCCCTTCTGAGAAAAATTTCAGATTCTAAGTTGCTCCACTATGTAATGACACGGGTACGGGCTTGCGATCTCTCGTTTAGGACATAGATTTCCGTGTTACACATACTTGGCCATTGCGTTGTGGCTTGCAGTCCTGGAAGAGGCAGACTGTTTCCTACTAGCGCTGTTCTCGCAGCAGATATTAACCTCTGTGAATTATTTAGACAACGCTAAATGGCCCAGCCGATTGACAAGACCACTTTAATAAAACTCCATGCAAAGGGATTTTGAAATGGCTATATAGCAAGAACTACGGGCCCTCACATAGCAACGGTAGCCAGTGGATTAGACGAAGGAGGGAGGGTGGTGACCTGAATGGAAGGCGTCATGGGCGTCGCCGCAAAACAGCAGTTCAGGATCGGCAGATACGCCATTTCAGTGAGAACCACCCATTTGTCAACGCACGACAAATTCAGCAGACTTTGGGTCTCAATGTAAGCAGTAAAACCGTCACTCGTCGTCTAAGGGTAGGTGGACTAAGAGCAAGTAGCGCGGCTGTGAAAGAGACATTGTTTCCCACAGAGAAGCCCGCCTTCCCTTTGCTGCTGAAAATGTCTACAAACCTCTCCAGTTTTGGAGGCGAATGATTTTCACGGACGAAAAAGTTTTATCTACGGCATCAACCGGAAAAGTACATGTTTACCGGCCAAAAGCTGCTAGGCATAATCCAAAATATATTTACAGTTGTCGAAAGAGTGGCAGGGAGTCGATGACGGTATGGGCATGGATATGGGTATCGGCCGAAGGGTGTGGGCTCCTGTGGGAAGTGGAAGGAAAACTCGATGCGCACAGTTACGTATCAATTCTGGAGTACGTGATGTTGCCTTCTGTGACAGAAAGATTTGGCGATGACCATATCGTGTTCCAACAAGATCGCTCGCCTATTCATATGGCACGTGTGGTTAAGAGGTGGTTCGACGGCCACAGTAATTTCACTGTAATGGAATGGCCACCTAAAGAAGCTGACATGAATCCCATTGAGAATATAGTCAGAGAAATACGGGAAAAGGGACAGCCACCGTCGACTCGCCAAAAGCTTTCTGGTGTAATTCATGACGCTTGAAATGAGTTACTTGAATCTCCTAGTTACATGGCTAGAGAGTGGTCACAGTATCCAACAGACTTCGAGGCGTTGTGGGAGCCGAAGAAGGCTATACGCGATACTAAGCAGCATCAGCAGAGAAGTTTCTTTTCAGCCCTTAACCAATCAGCGGCAACAGAAGTTTCAAGTTATTTTTTTACAAACGTATATTTTACATAATTTTAAGGAAACGCAGTAAGTGGAATCTGGACAAACAAGTTAATTCACAACAATATAGGCAATATTTAATTTGCTAAGAGAAGAAATACTCGCATTATATATTCATGCAGTCTCTAAAAATACATGACACACGTGTCTATGCAAGAAGGGTAAAAAGCAATTCAGCACAAATCAAAAATATTGAGGAGAAGCTCGCCGATGAAGGCGTGATTGGAGAGCGAAGGTTGGGCTAGAAGCGGAGGTAAGAAGGCCCGAAAAATCAGTTGTTGTTGATGTGGTCTTCAGTCCTGAGACTGGTTTGATGCAGCTCTCCATGCTACTCTATCCTGTGCAAGCTTCTTCATCTCCCAGTACCTACTGCAACCTACATCCTTCTGAATCTGCTTAGTGTATTCATCTCTTGGTCTCCC
Organism: Schistocerca cancellata; assembly: GCF_023864275.1. Classification (NCBI taxonomy): domain Eukaryota; kingdom Metazoa; phylum Arthropoda; class Insecta; order Orthoptera; family Acrididae; genus Schistocerca; species Schistocerca cancellata. Next base: position 112,359,759 of record NC_064628.1, on the reverse strand, counting down.
CCTACGATTTTTACCCACCAGGCTACCCTCCAATACTAAATTGGTGATCCCTTGATGCCTCAGAACGTGTCCTACCAACATATCCCTCCTTCTGGTCAAGTTGTGCCACAAACTTCTCTTCTCCCCAATCCTATTCAATACTTCCTCATTAGTTATGTGATCTACCCATCTAATCTTCAGCGTTTTCTGTAGCACCACATTTCAAAAGCTTCTATTCTCTTCTTGTCCAAACTATTTACCGTCCATGTTTCACTTCCATACATGGCACACTCCATACAAATACTTTCAGAAATGACTTCCTGACACTTAAATCTATACTCGATGTTAACAAATTTCTCTTCTTCAGAAACGCTTTCCTTGCCATTGCCAGTCTACATTTTATATCCTCTCTACTTCGACCATCATCAGTTATTTTGCTCCCCAAATAGCAAAACTCCTTTACTACTTTAAGTGACTCATTTCCTAATCTAATATCCTCGGCATCACCCGACTTAATTCGACTGCATTCCACTATCCTCGTTTTGCTTTTGTTGATGTTCATCTTATACCCTCCCTTCAAGACACCATCCATTCCGTTCAACTGCTCTTCCAAGTCCTTTGCTGTCTCTGACAGAATTACAGTGTCATCGGCGAACCTCAAAGTTTTTATTTCTTCTCCCTGGAATGTAATACCTACTCCAAATTTTTCTTTTGTTTCCTTTACTGCTTGCTCAATATAGACATTGAATAACGTCGGGGAGAGGCTACAACCCTGCCTTACTCCCTTCCCAACCACTGCTTCCCTTTCTTGTCCCTCGACTCTTATAACTGCCATCTGGTTTCTGTACAAATTGTAAATAGCCTTCGCTCCCTGTATTTTACCCCTGCCACCTTTAGAATTTGAAAGAGAGTATTCCAGTCAACATTGTCAAAAGATTTCTCTAAGTCTACAAATGCTAGAAACGTAGGTTTGCCTTTCCTTAATCTTTCTTCTAAGATAAGTCGTAAGGTCAGTATTGCCTCACGTGTTCCAGTATTTCTACGGAATCCAAACTGATCTTCCCCGAGGTCGGCTTCTACTAGTTTTTCCATTCGTCTGTAAAGAATTCGTGTTAGTACTTTGCAGCTGTGGCTTATTAAACTGATTGTTAGGTAATTTTCATATCTGTCAACACCTGCTTTCTTTGGGATTGGAATTATTATATTCTTCTTGAAGTCTGAGGGTATTTCGCCTGTTTTATACATCTTGCTCACCAGATGGTAGAGTTTTGTCAGGACTGGCTCTCCCAAGGCCGTCAGTAGTTCCAATGGAATGTTGTCTACTCCGGGGACCTTGTTTCGACTCAGGTCTTTCAGTGCTCTGTCAAACTCTTCACGCAGTATCGTATCTCCCATTTCATCATCATCTACATCCTCTTCCATATCCATAATACTGTCTTCAAGTGCATCGCCCTTGTATAGACCCTCTATATACTCCTTCCACCTTCCTGCTTTCCCTTCTTTGCTTAGAACTGGGTTTCCATCTCAGCTCTTGATGTTCATATAAGTGGTTCTCTTATCTCCAAAGGTCTCTTTAATTTTCCTGTAGGCAGTATCTATCTTACCCCTAGTGAGATAAGCCTCTACATCCTTACATTTGTCATCTAACCATCCCTGCTTAGCCATTTTGCACTTCCTGTCGATATCATTTTTGAGGCGTTTGTCTTCCTTTTTGCCTGCTTCATTTACTACGTATTTATATTTTCTACTTTCATCAATTAAATTCAATATTTCTTGTGTTACCCAAGGATTTCTACTAGCCCTCGTCTTTTTACCTACTTGATCCTCTGCTGCCTTCACTACTTCATCCCTCAAAACTACCCATTCTTCTTCTACTGTATTTCTTTCCCCCATTCCTGTCAATTGTTCCCTTATGCTCTCCCTTAAACTCTGTACAACCTCTGGTTCTTTCAGTTTATCCAGGTCCCATCTCCTTAAATTCCCACCTTTTTGCAGTTTCTGCAGTTTTAATCTACAGGTCATTACCAATAGATTGTGGTCTGAGTCCACATCTGCCCCTGGAAATGTCTTACAATTTAAAACCTGGTTCCTAAATCTCTGTCTTACCATTATATAATCTACCTGATACCTTTTAGTATCTCCAGGGTTCTTCCATGTATACAACCTTCTATCATGATTCTTAAACCAAGTGTTAGCTATGATTAAGTTGTGCTCTGTGCAAAATTCTATCAGGCGGTTTCCTCTTTCATTTCTTAGCCCTAATCCATATTCACCTACTACGTTTCCTTCTCTCCCTTTTCCTACACTCGAATTCCAGTCACCCTTGACTATTAAATTTTCGTCCCGCTTCACTATCTGAATAATTTCTTTTATTTCATCATACATTTCTTCTATTTCTTCGTCATCTGCAGAGCTTGTTGGCATATAAGCTTGTACTACTGTAGTAGGTGTGGGCTTCGTATCTATCTTGGCCACAATAATGCATTCACTATGCTGTTTGTAGTAGCTTACCCGCATTCCTATTTTCCTACTCATTATTAAACCTACTCCTGCATTACCCCTATTTGACTTTGTGTTTATAACCCTGTAGTCACCTGACCAGAAGTCTTGTTCCTGCTGCCACCGAACTTCACTAATTCCCACTATATCTAACTTTAACCTGTCCATTTCCCTTTTTAAATTTTCTAACTTACCTGCCCGATTAAGGGATCTGACATTCCACGCTCCGATCCGTAGAACGCCAGTTTTCTTTCTCCTGATAACGACATCCTCTTGAGTAGTCCCCGCCCGGAGATCCGAATGGGGGACTATTTTACCTCCGGAATATTTTACCCAAGAGGACGCCATCATCATTTAATCATACAGTAAAGCTGCATGCCCTCGGGAAAAATTACGGCCGTAGTTTCCCTTAGCTTTCAGCCGTTAGCAATTCCAGCACAGCAAGGCCGTTTTGGTTATTGTTACAAGGCCAGATCTGTCAATCATCCAGACTGTTGACCTTGCAACTACTGAAAAGGCTGCTGCCCCTCTTCAGGAACCACACGTTTGTCTGGCCTCTCAACAGATACCCCTCCGTTGTGGTTGTACCTACGGTACGGCTATCTGTATCGCTGAGGCACGCAAGCCTCCCCACCAACGGCAAGGTCCATGGTTCATGGGGGGGGGGGGGGGGCGAAAAATCGGAGAAAACTCAAATACCCAATACACTTCGAGTCGTTGTCGCAGCAGAGGGCGGTTGTTAAATGCGATTCGGAGTAACAGTAGAATAGTTTTATTTACTGATTTTTTAGGCTTTATTTTGTGATGGCTAAACAGTGCTGCTTCATGAGACCCACTATTTGTCCACATGTGGCTAAACATCAGAAGTGTAAAAAATTTGGAGAGGTGCCGAAGTTCTCTGGAACAGTAACGCGTTTTAGAGAAGAAGATGATTTTTAGTTCATTTAATTTTAACCATTCACAGTATGCTTTGAGATTCTAATCTGTGATCTTATTTTATTATGTATCTTTTCTTCGGTGAAACTGAACGTTACTTAGTTTCAAGATATAAAGAATAACTGGAAGTTTTTAATTTGTGGAATAGCGTATTTAACAGTTCATGTTTTCAACAAATCTATAGTTATAGGAAATATTAAGAAGCAAGTCAAAAATGGCGTTGTGGAAAGATCAGGTTAGTCTCTAAAGGGTGACGACGGTTAAATAGCAAATACAAAACTGTGGGTAACAACTACTGTTGATGATGAGGAGCCATAATCGATATGGCACTATTCTGTAATTGTATTTCTTAAGTTTATCGTCGATTCTAGGACTGAAACCGATACTCTGTTTTACGTTAAGAATATAATCTTTAAAATTTACTTAGCAGCGCAGAATATTAATATACAGTATATAGATCAGGAACCTAATCCCACTGCCTTTAATGTTATTCTCACGGATGACATTGAAACAGTAAACAACATGAGGAATAACAAAACTCTCAGAATCAATATAGAGAATTCAAGTGTCCAGTGGATTCAAAAATTTGCTATAATAGCGAATAATTACTTTAAATGACTCCTTCATGCCTACGTTTTATCAGTCAGACATTGTTTGATACTAGGACTAGCAATGTGAAACATTTTCCACAAATCGTCAGATTGGAAGTCGAAGAGAAAGTTACATAAATTACGATGACAACAAATGTTTTTCAAGTAGACTGATCACTGTAGGCACCCAACGCTTTCATTGTGTGTTACATTCGTAGTAAGTAAACTAGCAACGCCACCAAAACACAGTACCACTAAGCTATGAAACAACTGAAGCAAAACAGAACATCCTCGTTGTCCGTGTGATGACTAAGATGACTAATTCTCAACATAAATGTCAATGAAACCAGCAGTTTCTGTTGGAACGTGCTTCCTGGCCCAAACAACATACATTTCCTACGTCTTCAGTGCGAATCATGTAGCAAATGTAATTTAAAGGACATAAAACTGTAGAGTTGATTTAGTAACATAATTATCAACCACTAAGAACGTAAATCGATGGTCACATAGTTGTCAAACAAATTCTACGGTGTTGCCATTGTCCATTAGACTAGCAGCAGGAAGGAAACGTTCGCTCAGCTGAAATGCTGAGATAGTTAGCAATGGCGAAGCTCGCGCTTCCAAGACGCCACAGCATCGTCTTCCACCACTTCGTGGGAAACTAAATACCTCAACTATAAGCCAATGTGCTGTATTCGTATCTGTGACTATGACTTGGCGCTAAAGTGTGGTTATGGACAGTACGTATACTCAGATTGCGAATCAATCGTTATAAATAAAGACGTCAAATATATTCCAGTTATTCTATCTTAAATTATCTGCGAAGAAAATCATTCACCAGAAGTGAATAACTTTTTAGCAACACCAGATGATATTACCATCTCGCCGGAGCGGGATAGGCGTGCGTTCAACGGCGTCATATCGTGGACGGCGCGGCTGCTGGCGCCGTCAGTTCGAAACCTTCCCTGGGCATGGATGTGTGTTAGGTTAGGTAGGTGTAAGTACACTCCTGGAAATGGAAAAAAGAACACATTGACACCGGTGTGTCAGACCCACCATACTTGCTCCGGACACTGCGAGAGGGCTGTACAAGCAATGATCACACGCACGGCGCAGCGGACACACCAGGAATCGCGGTGTTGGCCGTCGAATGGCGCTAGCTGCGCAGCATTTGTGCACCGCCGCCGTCAGTGTCAGCCAGTTTGCCGTGGCATACGGAGCTCCATCGCAGTCTTTAACACTGGTAGCATGCCGCGACAGCGTGGACGTGAACCGTATGTGCAGTTGACGGACTTTGAGCGAGGGCGTATAGTGGGCATGCGGGAGGCCGGGTGGACGTACCGCCGAATTGCTCAACACGTGGGGCGTGAGGTCTCCACAGTACATCGATGTTGTCGCCAGTGGTCGGCGGAAGATGCACGTGCCCGTCGACCTGGGACCGGACCGCAGCGACACACGGATGCACGCCAAGACCGTAGGATCCTACGCAGTGCCGTAGGGGACCGCACCGCCACTTCCCAGCAAATTAGGGACACTGTTGCTCCTGGGGTATCGGCGAGGACCATTCGCAACCGTCTCCATGAAGCTGGGCTACGGTCCCGCACACCGTTAGGCCGTCTTCCGCTCACGCCCCAACATCGTGCAGCCCGCCTCCAGTGGTGTCGCGACAGGCGTGAATGGAGGGGACGAATGGAGACGTGTCGTCTTCAGCGATGAGAGTCGCTTCTGCCTTGATGCCAATGATGGTCGTATGCGTGTTTGGCGCCGTGCAGGTGAGCGCCACAATCAGGACTGCATACGACCGAGGCACACAGGGCCAACACCCGGCATCATGGTGTGGGGAGCGATCTCCTACACTGGCCGTACACCACTGGTGATCGTCGAGGGGACACTGAATAGTGCACGGTACATCCAAACCGTCATCGAACCCATCGTTCTACCGTTCCTAGACCGGCAAGGGAACTTGCTGTTCCAACAGGACAATGCACGTCCGCATGTATCCCATGCCACCCAACGTGCTCTAGAAGGTGTAAGTCAACTACCCTGGCCAGCAAGATCTCCGGATCTGTCTCCCATTGAGCATGTTTGGAACTGGATGAAGCGTCGTCTCACGCGGTCTGCACGTCCAGCACGAACGCTGGTCCAACTGAGGCGCCAGGTGGAAATGGCATGGCAAGCTGTTCCACAGGACTACATCCAGCATCTCTACGATCGTCTCCAAGGGAGAATAGCAGCCTGCATTGCTGCGAAAGGTGGATATACACTGTACTAGTGCCGACATTGTGCATGCTCTGTTGCCTGTGTCTATGTGCCTGTGGTTCTGTCAGTGTGATCATGTGATGTATCTGACCCCAGGAATGTGTCAATAAAATTACACCTTCCTGGGACAATGAATTCACGGTGTTCTTATTTCAATTTCCAGAAGTGTAGTTCTAGGTCTTGGGGACTGATGACCTAAGCAGATTGGTCGCATAGTTCTTAGAGCCATTTTTTTGACATTTCGCTTAAATTTTGTTTACATATACGGCCGTATCTTTAGAATGCGTTGACGTAGCTCACTTTCTTACACCACCCAGGAACCGTATACCGCAGGAAGTACGATACATTTCCGATTATTATGTCTACCCGTACTCGAAGTAAACGGGTTTTAAGTGTTGAGTAAACAGATAGACGTTCAAGAAAGTAAGACTAGTAGGGTACCATTTTTACCGATTTAGGTGACGAAATCCTAACAACGAAAATAGCTACGACATTTACTCTAGATGAGGGCCGCATAAATCATTCCCCCTACTCTTTATTCGAAATGTTCTAGTTGCAGTCGATGCACCAGCATATTAATCTTAGCTACGCTTTAGATCCAATTCACGTTTACAGGAATGCAAATAAAATCCATTTGCCTATACACGTGGTAATTCTGATCCCGGTATTAATGCCACCGCGATTTAGAAGTGCGAGCATTCCCATTGCGAGCTAGCTTAAGGAACACTTCGGCTAATGAACGTAATCTGGCTGTGGCGAGTCTAATGGGGAATTCGAAACATAGTAGAATACGTTTGGCAGCTATGTAGCCGTTTATTTCCTGGGTTACTGCAGAATTATAGTTATTAAATTTACCCGCTAATAACGGTATTTTATTTCGATAAACATCCCGAATGATTGTCACATAAGCGGTGACAAAGGTAGATAATATATGTTTTTGAGTCCATAAAGCTCTAAGCAACAGAAACTGCAGATCTTTTTCCCATTTTCATTGTGAAATTGCCGGCTTATTCATGTCTGGGGTAATAACAGAGGGCTTCTTCCCTGGGTTGTCTGCTAGCCTAGTGAAAGGTGTTTGCTACAGCAAGGGAGGTCTGGTTTGTTTTCGGTTCTAATCTCGATGGAGGCAGATAGACTATCAGTGAAGAAATTTTAAGAAATTCTCGCGCCCCTAATACTTTTTATTGCTACCTTTATTCTGTACCGGCACCGTTGGATGCCAATATGAAACTCTTGTAGAATTTCATACTTGTTACTGCCTAATTTTTCAGCTTCTGTCAGTAATTGAATTAACTTAAGTGTGGCACTGAATGATTTTTAACTGAATTTCGTTATGAATCTTCACGCATTACTAAATTTGCACACTTTCATGGTAGGTCAGCAACGGTAATCCAGTATGACTGGTCCGAACGTTGACACAGACCGTTTCGTGGCCAAATGCGCATAACATTTTGCTAATTCGTAACGATTTAGGGTACTTTGTCTCACTAAAACAATTATGTTATCTCTACTAGCTGAACTTCATTTTTATTACTACAGTTAATCCGAATTAGCGTTTCTTCTTTTATTTGTATCTTATATTTACGTGTGGTGTTTAACACTCTAATCAGCGTTAATATGGTTAACACATGACTGAAAACAGTCTGACAAAGTTAGGATAGTTTTTCAATTTCACGCCTGTGCATAGTATCTTGGTAGCACTTTGTAGCCTTGCCTTTTATCCTTTGTAGCAGACCTTAAATCTGTGCGGATCAGCATTACTAAAAGTGAGGGTTCTCGCTCGTTTTGTCCACGACTGTACATCTGTGTATCAGGTATTGTGTAGAAGTGATGTCGTACACTTTAGGTGTGAATGAACTTCTCTACACATTAAATGCTAATTCCTTCCTACCAATCGATCCTCGTAAGGGGGATAGAGTATAGCGTTGACCAGCTTCGAAACATGCAACATCGTTCTGAATATCACTGAGATAATAAGCTGTATTTAGACAGTGGAAAAGTTGTGGACATTGCGAGCTAACATCCCAAAGATGTTCTGGCTCGCATATGGCTCTTCTTCGTCGAAATGTCTTGGCTCCAATTAGTCTAGGGGTTGAACAGCACTTCCTAAATTAGACCCTTGCGAGCCTTTGGTTAAATTGTCTGGCTGCTGGCAAGTTTGTTAAATACAACGTTAATATTACGTTAATATAACAGTATTAATAATATCGGGAACTTAATTAACGACCCATAAATGCTTTAGGCAACACAGTTGCTATTTAGTTAGAATGATGTTTATTCAGAAAGCAAAGTAATAGCGAACGTGGTAGTATTTAGAGTTACTGTTACACCCGAGCGCATAGCCATTTGACACAGTTAGACCATTCACATCTCATCTCGAAACCCAAGTTCGATACTCCACCTTGTCATTTGCACCAAAAGTTAGAGTTCATACCCAGGCGCGCGGCTGATCATCGCTCAGAGACTAAGTCCCGCGATACCATACAACGTAAAATTTTCTAAGTTGTTTCACCTCCTAGCTGCCTGAAGAACGACCTTCCGCTTTCGCGCCTCAATACGAATCGTACCCTTTCGTGTCTCCAGCCGAACTGTCCGCTTCCGCGTCTGCATCAGCACTATCCCTCTGCCCGTCCCTGGCCGCGTATCCCCCGCGCCGAATATCCTCTCTCAACTGACTAGGGCAGTTCCCTTTCCTGAAGCCGTCCATCTGATTGGCTACCGCTTATTCTTCATTATATTTCATTTTAATATATTTAAATAATCAAAGCTGGACCATTTTCACATTCTAAATTAAGTAACAGTAATATCCATTATATCGTAAAGGTTAAATTCTTTTACATAAAACCAATACAATTTCCTTCTTAAATTTGACTGTCACGGCCATAGCCTTGCACCAATGTGCTTCCTGATAAATAAATAAAGAACAAAAGTAACTATTATGCTCTAAACTTCACAACAAATATTCTATTACCTAATGGTTCAATAAGGTGTCACTGTGTTTTTTGTGGAGGAAATGATGATCTGATGTCTAACTTAAAAACTGATAATTTACTCACTACATCTTTTAAACAAATAAATTTACAGAGTTGATATTTACAACATTTGTCATATTAATGGTGCCTTTTTATATGAAATGTCCACTGTTCAGATCGACCAAAGCGTTTAGATTTTAGCTTTCAGGTCTTTATTACAAAACTTGTTAATTTCATTTTAACAGTAAATCCTAAAATATTATAGATATGATCAATATTCAAGTTTTATTGGGCTCAACATGAAATTTTATGGTGGAAGGCAGATTAAAATTACTGTGGTTTTATTCCCTGAAACACCACAGAATGAAATAGTTTCCATTAATGTTTTAATAAAATGGTTAGTTCAACGGTTGTATCCCATGTGACATAATTTAGAGCAGTGGTAGGTAGAGGCAGTTGTCGAACAGTATTTATTTTACCTCTAATAAGCACACAACCACGTACAGGAAAAAAGAGGTCAAGTCTTCCTTCTAACATTCAGATATTTAACCGTAGTTGCTTTTTGCTGCATGTAAGACCTTTTTATTTTTGAAGCATGAACAGTTTATTTCTCTATTTCAGCTTACGTAAATATAGGAGGGTACACAAATATGAAGTAGTTTTCCTGAGCCCTTTGTAATACGCTAGATTCTAGCCTATGTCGTGTTTCCATATACAACATTCGTAGGTGAACCTTCATCTAGGTCGTAAATTAGTTTAAGAGGCAATAAAACTTTATTCTCGTAGCATAGACATACCATAACGGTATACAACTATGCGACTTGGTCCGAGACGCCTGCTTCGCAGTATCTGCACCGCAAATGACGTTTCCGGCCACCTTTCTCTCACATTCTAGAACATTTCTCGAATTTTTTTACTACAGGTTTCAAAGTCAACATTAAAACATTAACAAGCGCCGTATCACTGTAATTGTTTTTTCTAGTTACAATAATATATAAACGCAGTTATAAAAAGTACACGGTTCCATTTAAAATAAAAGTACTTGCTTGAATATCTCCGATGATACCAGCGCTAAAATCACTAATAGACCAAAAAAAAAAAAAAAGTGCTCTCCTTAGCAACTACATTCGTCAAAAACCGCCTATCGCTAAGTGTAACCGTTCACGAAATAAAAGGTGTGTTACGTCTTACGTGACTCATCCTTCATATCAAAGAAGGTTTTGTCTAATATTGTACTCAAAAGAGATAACACTCAATTTTGGCTACTGTGTAGTCATGATATGTATGTGTGGACTAAGTAAGGAGAAAAGTACTCTATACCTAGTGAATAAACCAGAAACTATTATACATATAACTCTCTCTTGATCTTTCTATTTGCAAAAACCTTGAAACATGTCGGGTAGTTATACTGCATGTAAAAATGTATAGCCATTATAGCTTAGAGTCAGTTAGTAATTGAGTCATTCCCTATTTTCTTGGTGCCAGCACACGACTGGCTGAGCTACAACAGCACAGCACTTGTACCTGAAATAAAGTGCAAACAATTTTCACAGGTTATTTATTGTATCTTTCCATTTCGAACAACGCTTTCGGGTATATTGGCATATATAAACATTCATGCACTTCTTTAGGCACAGTGGTGACACACCACACATGCTGCATACACCATCACAACAAATATCAATATTTTTGGTGAAAACATCCTCCGAAATGTTCTCATTAGTCAGCTTTGAAAGGCCATGCTGTACTTTGCCAAAAAGGTTACCTTCAGTATTAGTACAACAGATGTACATTTCAGTGAGGTCATACGCCTTTCTGCACTGGAAGCGTGCACCTGAAAAGGAATTGTAACAGCATAGTTGAAGCATCACATATTTTTTAAAAACGCACTGTGTGTATCTCCATTATACAACTGTATATACGTTTTAGAACGGGGAAGATGAGAATCCATTCTGTTGAAGTGCCAAAGATATGAGTTAGACAGCCACTATCAGTGGCTCTGACACTATCAGTGACGAGCTGACATTCACTGATATGAACGATGTGCAACCCGATCTAAGCAGGCGTCATGAGCGCTGCCTTCATCAGAGGATCAACGTTAATTACCACAACACTCATCAACGATACGGCTCGCAGCGGAATTCGACACCATCGCAAAGCGGCAGCCTCTTTTCTATGCAAACGCAGCCGTGAGTTCGATAACCGCAATGGAATGGTACACAGAGCTCTAAGGGAAAGAGTTGTTCAATCCAATGGCCACTAATCGGCCAATTAAAAATTGCATCTGGTTTCAGTTAGCTGTACCTCATCAATAGCCACAGTGTAGGAAGGAGACAGTAACTCCATTGCTAATATACATAGAAGAGACCTAAGGCGTGTACTTCACAGGAATTTAGCACGGCAACGTATTTGCATTAAGGTCTATTAATTATCTCTGTGCCTGGCATAAATATGGGGATATCAATGAAGTTTTGTTTCTACATCTACATCTGCATCTACATGGTTACTCTGCAATTCACACTTAAGTGCCTGGCAGAGGGTTCATCGAACCACTTTGATACTACTTCTCTACCATTCCTCTCTCGAATGACGCGTGGTAAAAAGGAACACCTAAATCTTGGCGTTCGAGGACTTATTTCTCTTATTTTATTACGATGATCATTTCTCCCTTCGTAGGTGGGTATCAACAAAATATTTAGGCATTCCGAAGAGAACGATGGTGACTGAAATTTCGTAAAGAGATCTCGCCGCAAAGAAAACCGCCTTTGTTTCAGTGACTGCCACCCCAACTCGCCTATCATATCAGTGACACTCTCACCCCTATAGCGCGATAACACTTTTTCGATGTCCTCCGTCAATCCTACCTGGTAAGAATCCCACACCGCGCAACAATATTCCAGTAGAGGACGGACAAGTGTAATGTAGGCTGTCTCTTAAATGGGTTTGTCGCATCTTCTAAGTGTTCTGCCAACAAAGCCCAGTCTTTATTTCGCCTCCCCCACAATATTACCTATGTGGTCTTTCCAATTTCAGTTGCTCGTAGCAGTAATTCCCAGGCATTTAGTCGAATTGACAGCCCTTAGATTTGTGCGATTTATCGTATACCCAAAATATATCGGATTTCTTTTAGTACGCATGTGGATGACCACGTACTTTTGTTTGTTTAGTGACAATTGCCACTTTTTGCACCATACAGGAATTCTCTCTAGATCATTTTGTAATTGGAATTGACCGTCTGATGATTTTACTAGACGGTTAATTACTGCGTCATCTGCAAACAATCTAAGGGGCCTGCTCAGATTATCACCTAGATCATTTATGTAAATCAGGAATAGCAGAGGGCCTATGACAGTACCTTGAGGAACGCCTGATATCACTTCTGTTCTACTCGACGATTTACCGTCTATCACTACTGTGACCTCTCTGAGAGGAAATCACGAATCCAGTCACACAACTCAGACGATACTCCATATGCACGCAATTTGATTAATAGTCGCTTGTGAGGAACGGTATCAAAAGCCTTCTGGAAATCTAGGAATATGGAATCGATTTGAGATCCCTTGTCGACAGTACTCATTATTTCGTGTAAATAAAGAGATAGCTGTGTTGCACTAGAACGATATTTTCTGAATCCGTGTTGGTTATGCATCAATAAGTCATTTTCTTCAAGGTGATTCATAATATGTAGCATATTGTGGAACGCCGAAAACAACTGACCCAATATATTTTATATGGATATTTATACTAGTATTAGTGTTTGTCTTAGTTGAAGTGAGTACACAGGAGTATCGGATGGTTACAAATACTTTGGTACCAGAAGATTTACTGAGAACGGAATGTCATCTATGTTAGTAAATTTTCATAAGGATTTGGCTTGCTCATTTTTAACAGTTACGAAAGGGGCGGCTGAGTGCTGCAGTGGCCGTACTTCTCTTGACGGTAACTCACGTTAAGGGCGTTCCAATACGACAGCCTCAGAGGAAAAAAGAGACACAGTGTGATTACTAAAGGTCGATGATACAAAGACGCACATAGGCATATCAGTAGAAAACGTAAGGTTCATTTTACACTTAAAATGAAAAGTTGGCCCGATATGTTTGCACGATTTGTTCAAAGATGACGAACAATACTATCTAGAATGAATCCATTAAGCATCGACTTTTTCTAACGCACGACTCTACCCAAAATTAAATGCCAGAAACAGTAGTTAAAGCTGTGAGTAGATGATTTCCCAACACAAGAAATTTTCAATTCGATTTCGTTTCCTCTGATTGTTATGACCTCCGTTGTTTGGGATATAAAGATTATTCAGCTTGTTCATAAATTTGACATAGGTTAAAATGTATAGATGATTTAAAAAATTAAAACATTTTTGATTTGTTTTATTATTTATATACTTCCACTCTGTTAAAATTACCGTTTCTGATGAATCAAATTACAACAGTATCTGACCAAAAAAGTCAGGACATTTGTACAAGAGCGATGAAATATCTGTGTAGAAACTTGAAACAGAGAGAAATGAAAAAGTCATACATCACAAGAACACACGTAGGCTGGAGTAAATCTGAAACGTCTCTTATATGAGTTTACCGCACGTAATTTGTCGATGGAAAAGTGTTCAAAATCCGTTAAGAAGTTGCATTATCAGTATGAGATTATTTGCATGCTTCCCATAATAGGTATTTGGGATTGAAGTAAGGTTTATTGGTTGAGAAGAAGAAGACAGGGAAACATAGATATTCTTTAACTGCGGCTCTGTGACCCTTTCAGCTTTCCATCACATGAATATAAGAGTACAAAAATTCTAAGGTGACTCTTAGAAAGGAAAGTGGAACAATATGAAATTTCCATACGTTCGTTTCCTCACATATTTTCATAAGATCTCCTCATCTTTGCTATGAGACCGTTTGTCTTTAACTGTCCTATAACTGATGACAAATTCGAAATAAAAATAGAATTTGAATTGAAATAAACTGATCTACTTTGTTAAATGGAACATGAATCAGTATCGGTGGGTGACGGTACCTAATTGTGTGGATTATAATTTCCTATATTCAATTGGATGTACATTTAAAAAAAGACTCAATGAAACCATCTTGCACTTGGCTTAGGCGAGGGATGCACCGTGGCTCATAAACGCCGACAGGGAAGCAGCCCTCGACAGAATTCATGGGAGACCTCCCCGGGAGGTCAGACTAGAAAGGGTTTTGAGGTAAGCCAACTCATCACTGGGCACGCTAAAAGTCACAATGCAGATCTTATACGTGGTCTGTGTGGGGGAAACAGAGACTAAGAACCAGTGTTTGGTCTTGGGGGATGCATGTTATTTTGTCAGAGTCCCATAAGAACTCGTATCGTGTATGGTATAACTGTCAGAATTCACCAAAATACACATCCTGCTAAAACAACATGAGAGAGAGTGGAGCGGGAATAAGAAACGTTTAGGATGTCTTTGAAGATTGTGGGACACCGCCAGCACACTTAGGTCCAGAAGACAAAGTGCTTAACAAACTGCAGAAACAGTTACCACATCTTAACCTAAATATTTTAGAAGTGGGAGTAAGGAACATGTCTATGCTTACAGGCGTCGTCCTTATTGGCCGACATAAGAACACAGAGATACAGTTGTGGAGCAGGAATTATTACAAACTTCGTAACTAATTAATAACCTGAAATGACAGTCTGGGAGGGAGAGCAGCGCCTTTTAAGACAGCTTCTCATTAGTCCGCACTCACAATATTTATTACTGAACCAATCAAAACTACGTGACGCTAGAAAAACGCCGAGGACGTTCTTGTCGAAAGCAGGCAACAGAAACTTATTTCTCTGACAGGCTACTTAACAGGCAGATCCCTTCAGCTAGATGTCACTTCGAGCATATCACTTCAGCAGCAATACGTCCCCGTAAGCCTAAGCTTAAATTAGACGCAAGTTGATGGTACGGCCAATGAATGATTCTGTAGTCACTTAGCTTTCACTTTCAGATTAACATGCTGAGATGCACCCACAACATCTAAACGAACTGTAGGGAAAGTAGAGCCTTTTTTAAAACTTTTCAGTTGCTTAAGTCTTCATTCTGAAGACGTGTTTGCAGTCCACTTGTAATCAAACCACAACGACTCCTTAAACTTGCACCTCACAGCTGCGCTTAGATTTTAACAAACTCATACAACACAAGAGCAAGTAAGCTTTAATTTAGGTTTTCTGCAGTTACCTCACTATCCATATTCACATTCGTGCGATAATAGATTGTTTTAGAAATTTAATCAAGAATCAGTCTGAAGAATTAACTTTTGTTTTGCCCGTGTCAGTCGGCTGGAAATATTTTCGACATTTGAAATATCTTGTATGGTTTCCGAATCCTTTCTTTCAGGAGTGGTAGTTCTGCAAGGTTCGCAGGAGAGCTTCTGTAAAGTTTGGAAGGTAGGAGACGAGATACTGGCAGAAGTAAAGCTGTGAGCACCGGGCGTGAGTCGTGCTTCGGTAGCTCAGACGGTGGCACGGTAGCTCAGCGTGTTCGGTCAGAGGGTTAGCAGCCCTCTGTAACAAAAAAACTGAGTTAATCGATCAACGAGGAACAAAAACGGATGTCTTACGACGTTCGCCCCGAGCTGATTCAACGAATGGAAGCGAACAAAATGAGATTTAATACAAAAAAAAAGATGGTAGAGCACTTGCCCGCGAAAGGCAAAGGTCCCGAGTTCGAGTCTCGGTCGCGCACACAGTTTTAATGTGCCAGGAAGTTTCATCTTGTATGATCTTCATTTCTAAACGGCATGCTTCTTAATCTTATCTTAGTGCGTCTCAAAAGTTTTTTTTTCTCTAACTTGCTTCTGTTGTCTCCAGTAATCACCCATTATATTATAAACAAAGGAATGAAAAATTACAGTACTCTTCTTGCGTCAGCATGAATCACCACGACTTCTGGCTGTAATAGAGCTACCGTGCCCGCGAGGCTGTCGTTGAAGACGTGAAAATCCGCATATCCTGTGGTTTTTCTGAAATCCATTAACATTGCACCTTCAGAGATTTTTGTTCTCTGCCGTGGAAGCTCTCGGTCGTGTGCTCATACAGAAATGGTGGATATCAGTTAATATTTGGATAAAATCTTTTATTACTTAGTTTGCGTGAAGGAATTTTTAAGGAATGGCATTTAATGATTTCTGTGGTTTTCATCACTGTAATCTTATTACGTTGCAGAAGATACTTGTTACCAAGACCATACCTACAACGGCAGGCAGATGACACTTTAATTACTTCCCACGTACTTTCGCAGCCGCAGCGTAGACCAACCCGCGAGTATGCAGTCGTAAACAATATCTCAATGATTTCTTCAACAAGAGCGAGAGCCGTTAGTGGTACGCCGGTACACTGTGGCTCCCGCTCGCAGACGGACGCTACCAGCCCCGACCTTCAAGTTCCTCCCGATGCAACGGAGCTTCTGCGGCTGTCAGTTCTGCCAGCCCCAACCACTGATATTTTGTGTTGCCGTGTATACTGGAATCCTGTTCAGATAACAGCATGCTTCTCACATTAGTGACGCCAAGACGCCAGGCACGTCATCAAGGTCCCACGCTGCAACTTACACGTCATTCCAAAGCCATATTGCCAGTCTATGCTGATATTAGGCTTAGCACAGTATTTTACAATCTTATGACATCTTAGACACCTGTTATATAACATAAATATTGTAACTTAAACGTTCAATAATAAATTAAAAATCATTACGTATTGTTCCACTTAAGCGAACAGCCTTTTCCAAGATAAAATTGTAGTCTAACACTGTCAGAAAGGATAACCTACAAGGTCAAATTAAGCGGCAGAGAGCCTGTCTATAAAAGACGATGGTAAGCTGAGAAAGAGATACAATTCAGGATAGTTCATTCAGCACGAGTACCTTTTTTCGTGACCATGGAATCTACGAAATGTTTGACGCTAATCTCTGTTGCCTTCTGCCCTTCTATCAAAGTGGTACAAGGCTTTTATCCACCATCGCCTGTTTCCTACACCGATAATACTGTTCGCTTAAGGCGGGAAAAAACAGCCGTTACATATACCAGACAGGTTCACGCCAGAAAGAGTTATTGCTTATAGCGGACAATCTTTAATGCTGCCGCCCATTTTATACCACTGGTGAGGAAATAGCACCGTCGTCGCTTGCTTTTAAATTTACAGTCTCTCTATTAGTGAAAAGTGTACCTACAATTTGAACTTATTGTTTTAGCCAAAACCACCAACAGTATACGTTTTAGGTCAACGACCTCCACGAAAGATGAGGAGGTTGAAAGAATGTACGATGAGATAAAAGTTTCCAATTAGTTAAGGATTTAATTGTGATTCTGAGCTTGAATACGATAGTAGTTAAAGATGAAGGAGGAAAAATTGTAGGATGACATGGACTGGGTGAAATGAATTAAAGGGTAAACAACCTAGTAGAATATTACGCATAGCATGCTACAAAACGATGAAAGAAAGTTATATGCATGGTAGAGACATGGAGAGAGAAGAATAATTCAGATATGTTACATGATTGTAAGAGATTCCGAAAACAGATATTAAACTGCAGACTATTACCCGGAGCAGCTGTGGTCTCTGATCATAATACACACATCAAAAGAAGTTTTTCATCGCCTCTGTTCCGAGGGTTCCGGAACCTGTATTACTGAAAATTGGAATAGAGGTCAACATAAACATCATTTCCACCCTTTCTATTGCTCATTAAAACCACACACTGCATGCAGCGAGATCTTCAGAGGTGGTTGTCCAGATTGTTGTACACACCAGTAACTCTAATACCCAGTAATACCTTCTCTTACATTGATGCATGCCTGTATTCGTCGTGGCATACTATCCACAAGTCCATCAAGACAGTGTTGGTCCAGATTGTCCCACCCCTCAACGGCGATTCGGCGTAGATCCCTCAGAGTGCTTGGTGGGTCACGTCCCCATAAACAGACCTTTTCAATCCACCCCAGGCATGCTCGATAGGTTTCATGTCTGGAGAACATGCTGGGCACTCCAGTCGAGCGACGTCGTTTTAGTGAAGTAAGTCATTCACCGCTTTTGTGTCATTTACGAGTTCCTAAACTGGAGCGAATTTTATTATATCATCTGTGTACTTTGATAGTTTAGCTTCTTGAGTTTCTGTGTGTAAATTTAATATCTAATAGCCACAGTTGTCGCATTTTAGTTTGCATCAGAAAGTAAACCGATTTTGTGACATATTAGAAGTTCCTAATAAGCGGAAAATGATTTAGTTTCACCTGAGTGCTTCGCTAGTTAGGTTTTTGGATATCTGCGTATTACTAGACACAGTTCGTGCGTTTTCGTCAGTCTACAGTAGATTTGCACAGCACGTGCCGATAGTCCGTTTATCTGCATAGTTTAGTTTTCCACGGTCTTTAGTATGGACAGGGACTGCGATTGTTGTGTGCAGATGTGAGCTGAGTTGGTGACACTCTCAGCTTCAGGCTGTGATGGCTTCGGTTACACACTTGAGGCTGCAGTGGATGGGCACCACTGTTGTGGGCCGGCCGTGGGGATCCAACGGACGTCCAGCACGTCAGAGTCGTCCGATCGGTCCTGACGGTGGCCAACCCAGTTACTGCTGGCACTCAGGCTGACCCCTCACCTGTGGTCGAGTGGGAGGTCGCCCTGGGGCGAAGCAGGGAGCGAACGACTTCCCAGGCGGCCGCACGGGGGGCTTCCCCGGTTTGTCTGACAAACAGGTTCCAGGTTCTGTCTGTGGCTGACACTGTTGCTGAGCCAGATGCTGTCGCCGGTCCTGTTTCAGAGGAAACCACTCAGCCTGCAAGAGCCAGGCAATCGCAGAGGGTGGGATTATTGGTAGTTGGGAACTCAAAAGCTAGGCACGTTATGGGGCCCCATAGGGACTTGGTTGACAAGTAGGGCAAGAAAATCAATGTGCACTCCGTGTGCATACCAGGTGGAATCATTCCAGATGTGGAAAGGGTCCTCCTGGATGCCATGAAGAGCACAGGCTGCAGCCAACTGGAGGTGGTTGCTCATGTCGGTTCCAATGATGTGTGTCACTTTGGATCAGAAGACATTCTCTCTTGCTTCGAGCGGTTAATAGAAGTGGTAAACGCTGCCAGTCTTGCTTGCAAGATGAAAGCAGAGCTGACCATTTGCAGCATAGTCGATAGGACCGACTCCGGATGCCTGGTTCAGAGCCGAGTGTATGGTCTGAATCAGAGGCTCAGATGGTTCTGCGGCTGTGTAGGCTGCAGATTCCTCAACTTGCGCCACAGGTGGTTGGGTTTCGGGTTCCGCTGAATAGGTCAGGTGTCCACTATACGCAGGAGGCGGCTAAATGGGTAGCAGGGGCTGTGTGGCGTGGACTGGGTGTTTTTTTAGGTTAGAGGGTCTCGGGAAAACACAATGAGGGTTTCAGTCACAAAGGGTGCAGGCTGAACACAGGAAGAACGCAGATACAGGAACCACTGGTATAACAGTTGTAAATTGTCGTAGCTGTGGCGGGAAAGTACCAGAGCTCCAAGTGCTAACAGAAAGCACTTATGCTCAAATCGTTATAGGCACTGGAAGCTGGCTAAAGCCGCATATAAGCTCTTCAGAAATTTTTGCGAAGAACCTAACGGTGTTCCAATAGGATAGGCTAAACACGGTTGGCGGTGGCATGTTCGTTGCTGTTAGAAGTAGTTTAACTTGTT
The DNA here is from genome assembly GCF_023864275.1 of Schistocerca cancellata. NCBI lineage: Eukaryota > Metazoa > Arthropoda > Insecta > Orthoptera > Acrididae > Schistocerca > Schistocerca cancellata. The sequence continues at coordinate 112,339,833 of NC_064628.1, read as the reverse complement.
GCGAAATTGAAGTAGATACTTCCTGTGAGATAGTATGGGCAGAGGTCATTGTTGGCAACCGGAATAAAATAATAACTGGATCCTTTTACTGACCCCCCAATTCAGATGACACAGTTGTTGAAAGGTTCAAAGAAAACTTGAGTTGGATTTCAAACATGTATCCGATTGATACAATAATAGTTGGTGGTGGCTTTAATTTACCCTCGATACGTTGGCTAAAATACATACTTAATTCCGGAGGTACGCATAAAATGTCATGCTAAATTGTGCTAAACGCATTCTCTGAAAATTATTTCGGGCAGCTAGTTCATGAGCCCACGCGAATAGTAAACAGTTGTGAAAACACACTTGACCTCCTAGCAACAAATAATCCTGATTTAATAACGAGCATCAAAACCGATTCAAAGATTAGTGAACACAGCGTAGTCGTAGCGAGACTGAATACTGAATACTGTAATCCCCAAATCCTCGAAAGATACGCGAAAAATGTACCTATTCAATAAAGCAGAAAAAAATTCACTTGACGCCTTCCTGAGAAGGAAACTCCACTCATTCCAAATTAATAATACACTCCTGGAAATTGAAATAAGAACACTGTGAATTCATTGTCCCAGGAAGGGGAAACTTTATTGACACATTCCTGGGGTCAGATACATCACATGATCACACTGACAGAACCACAGGCACATAGACACAGGCAACAGAGCATGCACAATGTCGGCACTAGTACAGTGTATATCCACCTTTCGCAGCAATGCAGGCTGCTATTCTCCCATGGAGACGATCGTAGAGATGCTGGATGTAGTCCTGTGGAACGGCTTGCCATGCCATTTCCACCTGGCGCCTCAGTTGGACCAGCGTTCGTGCTGGACGTGCAGACCGCGTGAGACGACGCTTCATCCAGTCCCAAACATGCTCAATGGGGGACAGATCCGGAGATCTTGCTGGCCAGGGTAGTTGACTTACACCTTCTAGAGCACGTTGGGTGGCGCGGGATGCATGCGGACGTGCATTGTCCTGTTGGAACAGCAAGTTCCCTTGCCGGTCTAGGAATGGTAGAACGATGGGTTCGATGACGGTTTGGATGTACCGTGCACTATTCAGTGTCCCCTCGACGATCACCAGCGGTGTACGGCCAGTGTAGGAGATCGCTCCCCACACTATGATGCCGGGTGTTGGCCCTGTGTGCCTCGGTCGTATGCAGTCCTGATTGTGGCGCTACCAGCACGGCGCCAAATACGCATACGACCATCATTGGCACCAAGGCAGAAGCGACTCTCATCGCTGAAGACGACACGTCTCCATACGTCCCTCCATTCACGCCTGTCGCGACACCACTGGAGGCGGGCTGCACGATGTTGGGGCGTGAGCGGAAGACGGCCTAACGGTGTGTGGGACCGTAGCCCAGCTTCATGGAGACGGTTGCGAATGGTCCTCGCCGATACCCCAGGAGCAACAGTGTCCCTAATATGCTGGGAAGTGGCGGTGCGGTCCCCTACGGCACTGCGTAGGATCCTACGGTCTTGGCGTGCATCCGTGCGTCGCTGCGGTCCGGTCCCAGGTCGACGGGCACGTGCACCTTCCGCCGACCACTGGCGACAACATCGATGTACTGTGGAGACCTCACGCCCCACGTGTTGAGCAATTCGGCGGTACGTCCGCCCGGCCTCCCGCATGCGCACTATACGCCCTCGCTCAAAGTCCGTCAACTGCACATACGGTTCACGTCCACGCTGTCGCGGCATGCTACCAGTGTTAAAGACTGCGATGGAGCTCCGTATGCCACGGCAAACTGGCTGACACTGACGGCGGCGGTGCACAAATGCTGCGCAGCTAGCGCCATTCGACGGCCAACACCGCGGTTCCTGGTGTGTCCGCTGTGCCGTGCGTGTGATCATTGCTTGTACAGCCCTCTCGCAGTGTCCGGAGCAAGTATGGTGGGTCTGACACACCGGTGTCAATGTGTTCTTTTTTCCATTTCCAGGAGTGTATAAGCGTAGACCAGATGTGGGTTAAATTAAAGAAATAGTATCGGCAGCAACTGAGAGATTTATACCAAATAAATAACAAACGACGGATCTGATCCTCCTTGGTACACAAAACGGGTTACAACACTGTCGCAGAAACAACGGAACAAACATGCCAAATTTAAACAGACGCAAAATCCCCAGATGGCGATCTTTTACTGAATACAGAATCTCGAAATTAAGCGCGGACTTCAATGCGAAACTCCTATAACAGTTTTCACAACGAAACTTTGTATCGAAACATGAAGAAAATCCAAAGATATTCTGGTCGTATGTGAAGTATGTTAGCGGTAAGAAACAATCAATGCCTTATCTGCGCGATGGCAACGGAAGTACTATCGAAGACAGTGCTGCCAAAGCAGAGTTACTAAACACAGCCTTCCGAAATGCCTTCACAAAAGAAGACGAATTACATATTCCAGAATTCGAATCGAGAACAGCTGCCAACATGAGTAATGTAGAAGTAAATACCCCCGGAGTAGTGAAGCAACTTAAATCACTTAATAAAAGCAATTCTTTTGGTCCAGACTATACCAATTGGGTTCCTTTCGGAGTATGCTGGTGCATTAGCTCCATACTTAACAATCATATACAACTCGACGAAAGATCCGTACCCAAAGACTGGAAAGTTGCCCAAGTCACACCAATATTCGAGAAAGGTAGTAGGAGTAATCCACTGAATTACAGGCACATATCGTTATCGTCGATTTGCAGCAGGATTTTAGAACATATGAATTAGAATTTTAGAACATTATGAATTACCTCGAAGGAAACGGTATATTGACACACAGTCAACATGGGTTTCGGAAACATCGTTCCTGTCAAACACAACTAGCTCTTTATGAACGGCTGAGTACTATTGACAAGGGTTTTCAGATCGATTCCGTATTCCTAGATTCCCGGAAGGCTTTTGACACTGTACCACAAAAGCGGCACGTAGAGATATTGCGTGCTTATGGAATATCGTCTCAGTTATATGACTGGATTTGCGATTTGCTGTCAGAGAGGTCACAATTCGTAGTAATTGACGAAAAGTCACCGAGTAAAACAAAAGTGATTTATGGCGTTCCCCAAGGTAGTGTTATAGGCCCTTTGCTGTTCTTTATCCATATAAACGATTTGGGAAACAATCTGAGCAGCCGTCTTAGGTTGTTTGCAGATGACACTGTCGTTTATCGACAGATAAAGTCATCAGAAGATTAGAACAAACTGCAAAACGATTTAGAAAAAATATCTGAATGGTGCGAAAAGCGTCAGTTGACCCTAAATAACTAAAAGAATGAAGTCATCCACATGAGAGCTAGAAGGAACTCGTTAAACGTCGGTTACACGATAAATCAGTATAATCTAAAAGCCGTAAATTCAACTAAATGCCTAGGTATTACGATTACGAACAATATAAATTGGAAAGAACACTTACAAACTGTTGTGGGGAAGGCTAACCAGAGACTGCGTTTTATTGGCAGGACACTTAGAAAATGTAACAAACCTACCAAGGAGACTGCCTACACTACGCTTGTCCGTTCTCTTTTAGAATAATGCTACGTGGTGTGGGATCCTTATCAGATAGGATTGATAGAGTACATCCAAAATGTTCAAAGAAAGGCAGCACGTCTTGTATTATCGCGAAATATGGGAGAGAGTGTCACAGAAATGATACAGGATTTGAGCTGTAAACGAGTGAAAGAAAGGCGTTTTTCGTTGCGACGGAATATTCTCACGAAATTACAATTTCCAACTTTCTCCTCCGAATGCGAAAATATTTTGTTGACATCGTCCTACATAGGGAGGAACGATCCCCACCATAAAATAAGGAAAATCACAGCTCGTACGGAAAGATATAGGTGTTTATTCTTTCCGCGCGCTATAAGAGATTGGAATAATAAATAATTGTGAAGGCGGTTCGATGGACCCTCTGCCAGGCATTTAAATGTGATTTGCAGAGTATCCATGTAGATGTAGATGTAGATGTAGATGTACACAAGATGTGCACGATGGAGGCGCCAAATGTCGTCCATGAAGACGAATGCCTTGCCAATATGCTGCCGATATGGTTGCACTATCGTTCAGAGGATGGCATTCACGTATCGTACAGCCTTACAGCGGCTTCCTTGTCCACCAACGGCGTACGTCGGCCTCACATAATGCCACCCCAACAGCAGGGAAACTCCATCTTGCTGCACTTGCTGGACAGTGTGTCTAAGGCGTTCAGCCTCCAAACACGTCTCCGACGATTGTCTGGTTGAAGCCATATGCGACACTCATCGGTGAAAGGAACGTGATGCCTTTTGTGACTTGGCAAGACAGCCAAGCCACTATGATTGGTAGCCGAAAGGCACGCGTTAAGCTCACGCAGGCTGGCGTGAAGTCTGGAACATTTAAGGAAGTTAGACTTTAGCAAAAAAGGTCGTAGCTGTTGGAATACTTAACTTTAATCCATAATTGATGAACATCGGTCTGACGGTACATGCTTCACAAGATAAATAGCAAATGATAATGGCGCCTTGCTAGGTCGTAGCAAATGACGTAGCTGAAGGCTATGCTAACTATCGTCTCGGCAAATGAGAGCGTATTTGTCAGTAAACCACCTCTAGCAAAGTCGACTGTACAACTGGGGCGAGTGCTAGGAAGTGTCTCTAGACCTGCCGTGTGGCGGCGCTCAGTCTGCAATCACCGACAGTGGCGACACGCGGGTCCGTCGTATACTAGCAGACCGCGGCCGATTTAAAGGCTACCACCTAGCAAGTGTGGTGTCTGGCGGTGACACCACAATGCCCATTCTGAGCGGTCAATTCGGTGTGTTGTTTGGCCCATCTGCACCGCGCTGCATGGTATCATGATTGCAATAATGGACCTCGTCATGGACGTTCGGAGTGAAGTTGCGCATCATGCAGCCTATTGCGCACATATTGAGTCGTAGCACGCCGTCCTGTGTCTCCACGAAAAGTAATTTTCAGGGTTCCTCCAAGCCATAATCCGTAGGTATCGGTCATCGAGTGCATTAGTAGCCCTTGGGCGGTCTGAGCGAGACATGTCATCGACAGTTCCTGTCTCTCTGTATTTCCTCTCCATATCCGAACAACAACGTTTTGGTTCACTCCGAGACACTTCCCTTGTTGAAAGCCCTTCCTGCCACAAAGTAACAATGCTGATGCGATCGAGCCGCGGTACTGACCGTCTAGGCATGGTTGAACTAGACAACACGAGCCGTTTACCTCCTTCCCGGTGAAATGACTGGAACTGATCGGCTGTCGGATCCCTTCCGTCTAATAGAAGCTGCTCATGCATGGTTGTTTACATTTTTGTGCGGATTTAGTGACATATCCGAACAGTCCACAGTCAACGTCTATCTTCAAGAGTTCTGGGAGCAGGGGTGATGTAAAATTTTTATTTCATGTGTATGTATTGGTTACGAACTGCATACTAAAACTGTAGTAACCGCACAATGGTAGGATATTAAAGCGATGAGACGTGGAGAAATAGAAAGCACGAAAGGTTTTTAAGAGTTTTGAAGGAAACATTATTCATCGATAGACGGAAAGAGAGGTAAGGAACACACATTGGCCACCTTATTAGCTGAAATAGTGTTGTCATCAGAGGATCAAATAGGCAAAAAGACAAAGTCTGGTAAAAATATTTTGGTAAAGCATGAGATACAGAATATAACTGAAGAAACGAAGTAAATTGTAGGCCGACAGAAGCCAATACAGGCGTCTGAAAAAGATATTGACAGACAATGAAAAACGGCAGAGCAGTCGTGACTAGATGGGAAATACAAAGATACAAAAGGGGCAGCAAAATTAAAGCGAGAGAGATGGCAGAAAAGTACACTACTGGCCATTAAAATTGCTACACAAAGAAGAAATGCAAATGATAAACGCGTATTCATTGGACAATTATATTATACTAGAACTGACATGTGATTACATTTTCACGCAATTTGGGTGCATAGATCCTGACAAATCAGTACCCAGAACGAAATCCTCTGGCCGTAATAACGGCCTTGATACGCCTGGGCATTGAGTCAAACGGAACTTGGATGGCTTGTACAGGTACAGCTGCCCATGCAGCTTCAACACGATACCACAGTTCATCAAGAGTAGTGACTGGCGTATTGAGACGAGCCAGTTGCTCGGCCACCATTGACCAAACGTTTTCAATTGGTGAGAGATCTGGAGAATGTGCTGGTCAGGGCAGCAGTCGAACTTTTCCTATATCCAGAAAGGCCCGCACAGGACCTGCAACATGTGGTCGTGCATTATCCTGCTGAAATGTAGGGTTTCGCAGGGATCGAATGAAAGGTAGAGCCACGGGTCGTACCACATCTAAAATGTAACGTCCACTGTCCAAAGTACCGTCAATGCGAATAACAGGTGACCGAGACGTGTAACCAATGGCACCCCATACCATACCGCCGGGTGATACGCTAGTATGGCGATGACGAATACATGTTTCCAATGTGCGTCCAGCGCGATGTCACCAAACACGGATGCGACCATCATGATGCTGTAAACAGAACCTCGATTCCTCCGAAAAAATGACGTTTTGCCATTCGTGCACCCAGGTTCGTCATTGAGTACACTATCGCATGCGCTCCTGTCTGTGTTGCAGCGTCAAGGGTAACCGCAGCCATGGTCTCCGAGCTGATAGTCCATGCTGCTGCAAACTTCGTCGAACTGTTCGTGCAGATGGTTGTTGTCTTGCAAACGTCCCCATCTGTCGACTCAGGGATCGAGACGTGGCTGCACGATCCGTTACAGCCATGCGGATAAGAAGCCTGTCATCTCGACTGCTAGTGATACGAGGCCGTTGGGATCCAGCACGGCGTTCCGTATTACCCTCCTGAACCCACCGGTTACTTATTCTGCTAACAGTCATTGGATCTCGTCCAAGGAGAGCAGCAATGTCGCCAAACGATAAACCGCAATCGCGATAGGCTACAATCCGACCTCTATCAAAGTCGAAAACGTGATGGTAGGCATTTCTCCTCCTTACCCGAGTCATCACAACAACGTTTCACCAGGCAACGCCGGACAACTTCTGATTGTGTATGAGAAATCGGTTGGAAACTTTCGTCATGTCAGCACGTTGCTGGTGTCACCACCGTCGCCAATCTTGTGTGAATGCTCTAAAACGCTAATCATTTGCATATCACAGCATCATCTTCCTGTAGAGTAAATTTACCGTCTGTAGCACACCATCTTCTTGGTGTAGCAATTTTAATGGAGTGTAAATAAACTGTTTATTACATCAAAAGTAATCGCCACAACTGTTAATAAATGTTTCCACAGTGAGACAAAATGGTCAGTGCCTTCAGGAACCATGTTTGCGGTTGCCTGCAGAAACACGAGTGTAGCCACGTGTGCACCTCTTCGTCCAAAGCAAATCGATAGCCACGAATGTCTTTCTTCAGGCCTTCAAAGGTATGTATATCATACGGCGAGAGATCAGGCCACTATGGAGGATGCATAAGGTCTTTCTAGCGAAACGTCTGCAGCGTTACCCTAAGACTGGGCAATGTGTGCGCGAGCCCTCTGGTAGGATGAATAACTTGATTTTTAGGTATAGTTGCATACACTCAGCAGATTCAGAAGGATGTAGGCTGCAGTAAGTACTGGGAGGTCCTAAAGCTTGCAAAGGATAGAGTAGAATGGAGAAGAGTAGAATGAAGAGCTGCATCAAACCAGTTTCAGGATTGAGGACCACGATAATAATAATTAGTATAGTTGCATATGAAGGACTGAAGAAGAATATGTCCTTTAATGTTAACGTTAAACATGTGCTCATATCTGCGAACTAACTCGTTCCACACCATTTTGAGAAAAGAATTGTTCAAATCGTAACAATGTAGGCTTCCGCGGCCAATGATGAGTAAATTTTTTTTGGTACTGTAAAACGTCATTGTATAAAGAAATTTTATTTATAAATTAATTTAATTATTAACATGAATTAAGGTTGTTGGCCTTGAAATATAATAGGCTAGTCACGACGGAAAGGGGGTGGGGGAAGGTAGAAAAGAAGCTGTTCGTGGGCTAGCCGGTTTGTCTATGATTGGAGACAGACTGCAGATTAGCGCCTGGCTTCTGGTGAGCACGTTTCATTGCTGGAGTGCGAGAAAATGCACTGACAGTTTCCCTATAGCGAGGCAGAAGCCACATCGTGCACGGACGCGAAAGTCTAAACAGCCTGTTGCATTTCCGCGTACACCAGGAATGAAACGTGTCCACCAGAAGCAAAGCGCTAATTTGCAGCCCGTCGCCAATCACTGACAAACCAGCTAGCCCAGCCTATTTTATCCTATGGCCAATAAGGTTTTAAAAAAGAAAAGACGTGTTGACATCTATCGTCTGTAATAAACAGATCCCTCTTTCCACCACCAAAAGTAATCTTGTTCTGAGGAAGACCGTTGTAACACGGTCGAAAAGTTAATTTTGACTTCATAGGTAAATTATTCTATACAATGACCCTGTACAGCACCCAGAAGAATTATAATCATCAGTCGTTCAAATGACCTGTGGAACATGCCACTAACTGACAACCTGACGAAACAGGCGAAACCCCATCAGATATCAAGAAAAATTACAATTCGGAGGTTGAAAGCTGGAAATTTCACAGAACTAATATTACATATAATGACGGTAAGCTTCTGACTTGAATTATTTACAGAAGAATATCACTTTCAGTTCCGCAGAAATGTAGGAATATGCGAGGAAAAACTGACCCTACGACTTTTTAGAAAATAGACTGGAGAAAGGCAAACCTGTGTGTGCAGCACTTTTAGATTTGGAGAAAGCATCGGAAAATGGTGACTGGACTAAGCTCTTTGAAATTAGAGCGGATAAAATATAAGAGTGATGGGTTATTTGGCATTTGTAAAAGAAAAAGGAAAAGAAAAAAAAGAAAAAAAAGAAAAAAATGTAGTTACAAGAGTCGAAGGACATTAATGGGAGGCGGTGGTTCAGAGATAGTTCAGAGAGGATTGCAATCTGTCACTGATGTTTTTCAGTCTGTACAATGCGTAAGCAGTAAAGGAAATGAACGACAAATTCCGAGAGAGAATTGAACTTCAAGGAGAAGAAATAAAAGCTTTGAAAGCTTCTTGAGGAAACTGCAGTTCTGTCAGAGACAGAAAAGAACTTAGAATGACATTTGAATGCAGTGCACACTGTCTTTTGAGAAGGTTCTAACTTGTACATAGACAACAGTAAAATATGTGCACTGCCTTGAAGCCGAAATACATTAGGCGATGGCAGAGGGAATTACACTGCGCAACACAGTTATAGGATTATATTTTCGAAATCCGTTAATTGTCTCATATTGCAAACTAGAAATCTGGAATTCTATTAAATGGTAAACTTCTACATATCACTGTAATGACGCAAACCCGTGGAACCCTGTAACGTCATCCTTGGGCTCGGCAACACTATAAACAGCAATGCGTCTGTTCGTGAGAAAAAAAAAGTAGAGCTCAGACGATTCAGTTGAGGTGTGAAGTGGGTTAATGATGTCACATTGGCAGCAAATTTCACCACAATTCTGCACAATACCACATGATGGAAAGACCGTCAAACACATGCTTACCTACATTTCACCTCCTCTTTTGACGCCTATGCGATGGAACAGCGACGTCCAGTGTTATAATTAGGCGTTTTTCTAATGGGCGACGGAGTTAAAGATTTCAGCCACACCGCTTCTTGGAATCAACAGTAAAGGGCCTTAGGGGGGAGGATAAAGGACATCAACGGTTTCACAGCTTTACGTGGGACATAGATTCCCAGACGACTTGCTGTTGAGAAGACAGTTCGTAGTATGACGAGCAGCAGGACGTGTAAGTAGGCTGTTTAGGTTTTTATGTTGGTAACGTCACGTAGCGCTCTATATGAAAATCACTGACTGTGCTGTGTGAAGGCTGTGGTTCATTTGCATTGTTGGAGTATATGCTATTGTAGTGTTGGGCAGTTGGCTGTTAACAGCGCGTAGCGTTGCGCAGTTGGAGGTGAGCCAGCAGCAGTGGCGGATGTGGCGAGAGAAATGGCGGACTTTCGAGAGCGGATGATCTGGACGTGTGTCCATCAGAGACATTTGTAAGACTGGATGTCATGTACTGCTATATATATTATGACTTTTGAACACTATTAAGGAAAATAAATTGTTTGTTCTCTATCAAAATCTTTCATTTGCTAACTATGCCTATCAGTAGTTTGTGACTTCAGTAGTTTGAATATTTTATTTAGCTGACAGTAGTGGCGCTCGCTGTATTGCAGTAGTTCGAGTAACGAAGATTTTTGTGAGGTAAGTGATTTGTGAAAGTTATAGGCTAATGTTAGTCAGGGCCATTCTTTTGTAGGGATTATTGAAAGTCAGATTGCGTTGCGCTAAAAATATTGTGTGTCGGTTTAGTGTTGATCAGAATAGGTAAAGAGGGAAATGTCTGAGTACATTCAATTCTGCTCAGCTGTTTGAAAATCAAACAACGTAATGGATTTATCAGCCCAGTAATCCATTAATTTTTCTAAGGAGACGTTTCAAGCGTAGTTCCTGATAATTAGTAATACTGCTCACAGTATTCGGACGATTTAACGCTTCAGTAAGGAAATCGTGAGCCAGCAGCCTCCTTGAATGATGGCACCCCTTTGGAGAAAATTTTGCTCAGGTGTACATGGAGGACCCAGTAGGGGCTATTCAAATGCGTTCGACGAAACCTGAAATTGAACGGAAGCAGTGAAGGGTACTTCTGCTTTTTCAGTCACCCTGCTTTGCGCTCACCTGTGACTTGGTGACAGTGGGATGGGACATTGACAGACGCGTGAATGAAACGACAAAAGTCCAGCTATGTACCCCTACCCCCCTCCCCCACACACACATTTCGGCAACACCCTCGATGCCATTTGCCGGCTTTTGTTGTGTACTTTAAAAATGTACCTGTACAAAGGCAAACTTTGATGGCGTTCTAGGAGTTTTCAGACCGGCAATCCCGTAACAACCCTTCGATTTGACATGCCTAATACATGACACTTGAGCCGTAGCATAGCTTGCCTCCAAATGGCTAAGACTCTGTCAAGGATTGGCTCTGTACAGGTACATTTTTGTAGCGCTCAACGACAGCGGACGGATGGATTCGAAGGTGTTGGCGGATAATCTTAGACGGACTTTCCCGTTCTATTCCTGCTTATCTCAATGTGGCACCCTTTCACTCGCTGATAACGTCATACGAGGGCACGAAACAGGATGACGAAAAATTATCAGTACCCGTAGCTTCGGATCAACTTCATATTTCGTAGAATGTTTTATAATGGTCCCTAGTTGTTGCACCCCGTACACCAGAGCAAATATTACGGTCGCACTGCCTTCCAAAATGGTGCGATCTCTTTCAGTGCGATTGCTGGCCTATGATATACCTAGAGGAGGGTTTAACCGTCTGTGGGGATGGGGGAAGGGGAGGGAGGGTCAGCAGTGTCTCATATTGTCAACAACGTCGTCCTGCTACTCATCGCACTGTGAACCGTCGTTTTAGGATACGAAATGTGTGGGAATCGACACCCCATGGGAAGTGATGTTTTCATTGATATCCTAGTGTCACCTCCTGAGGCCTATTTCTGTAAAATCAGAGCAGCGGTGCGTCTGAAATGTTTTCCTCGACCACCCATAAGAAAACGCTGGGCGTCGCGGTTCTCACTTCCGTGGCAGAGGAGTCAGAAGAAGGGACGCTATGTGAGTAAGAAATGATGTGACGACTTTCACATTGGGTGACACAGTGACGGTGGTGTTGGGCAGAATTGTAGTGAACTTCTGGTGCCACTGTGACACCATTAAACCACTTTACACCTTACATTAACTTCAGAGTTCTTTCATTTCCGCACGTGACAACACCTTGATGTTTCAAGCGCCACCGAACTAGATGTTGACATCGTAGGACGTCATGCTTCTTCTCAATGGGACACAATTACTGGGTTTTCAGAAGTGTGATCCTTTAATGCATTGTGCAGCATAGATTAGATAACGAAGCCCTAAATGTAGTAGTCTTGCTGCCAACGGGAGGATGAAAAACCCAGACTGGTTATAGCAATCATTACTGAACGAGGAATTTTTTATATCAGTACAGATGTTAAAAAGTCTTCTCTGATGACATTTGTCTGTGGTGTAGACTTATGTATGACACAGGGTAAGCAGCTAAGAAAGACGTTACATTTTGAAAAAAAATTGCTACTGTACAATATCGAAGATCATACCATTAGATCGAGTAGCTAACGAGAATTTATTTAATGGAATTATAAGGAGGAAGTGGAAATGTGGCGCAACTGGACTAATAGAAGAGATCACGTTCTGATGTTTGAAAGCATATGGTAAGGGAGGGGAACAGAGAAGGTTAAGAACAGTAGAGGTAATCCAATGGATGATTTCTGTAAGCACATTAAAATGGATGATTTTTCGAGGATGAACGTGTTCGCACAGGTTAGAACAGTGTAGAGAGTTGTACCAAACCAGTCTTCAGACTGAAGACCATAGCAAGCAACTGCTACTAATGCTTCGTTGGCGCTTGTACGGCAGGGCAGTAAAGGGAAAAACTGTTGTATCAGAAGTAGAACAAAGCCTGCAGCTGCTCATATCACAACAGGATTGAGGCACGAAGAGAAATGATAAAGAAACTGCGCCATAAAGAAAATATTTCCATATGGGGTGACTAGAACATAAAGTTTATAAATTAGACACGGAGTAAATCACCCATAACGTTTATAAATTTGACATGCAACAAATAACATATAACGTTCATGAATTTGACACGCAGTAAATAACCCCACTTAATTCAAAGAAGGTCGGCTCTTTTCGGCAGACGTTCGGTATCATAACTGCTGAAGTGAATGCTGCACTATGTGCCGTTTATCAAGTAATACAACGTGCGCAACAGCTCCTCCTGAGATAAGGGAGCATAAATCCGCTGTCATGCGGGATGAGGCAGCTAACGCTGACGTAACGCAGACGGAATACCCACATCACGAGAGACAGCTTCGTCAATGCACGAAACGAGTTGGTTAACGTGATTTTGCTCTCTTAGCTATTTTCTGCGGCAGTTATTGGTTTTATCTGAATAGAAAATTTACAGTTTATTCACAAAATAGGACATACGTAAAATACATATTGAAGTCTATTGTTATGCTCATTTCCACCGTCGCCCTTATATTAGCCATGTTGTTCTGTCTGAGGTATACATAAATAAAACTTCGATATTTGTGAACATGTAAAATCACAGGAGAGATAAATTTCCAGGTAGTAAGGACATCAGCTCATAAATGTCCATCAAATCGAACAAACTCAATCTTGAGAGAGAGCGTGCTTATCTTCCCATAACAGCAAATATTATACGAAGAAATTATTTCTATTGATTTTATAAGGAAGTTCCACAATCTTTTAAAAACGTGGAAGTAAAAAAAGATAATAATAAATAAAAGCAGAGACAGCGGGGTACGAACCGTCCACCAGTCTACTTTCATTATCGCAAGCTGGCACCTGCATCAACTACGGTACGCTAAATCTCTGCAACAAGCACCTTAGTTTATGCTCATCTAATCGCTAACTTGTCACACACAGCCCCATCTCGTGGTCGTGCGGTAGCCTTCTCGATTCCCACGCCCGGGTTCCCGGGTTCGACTCCCGGCGGGGTCAGGGATTTTCTCTGCCTCGTGATGGCTGGGTGTTGTGTGCTGTCCTTAGGTTAGTTAGGTTTAAGTAGTTCTAAGTTCTAGGGGACTTATGACCACAGCAGTTGAGTCCCATAATGCTCAGAGCCATTTGAACCATTTTGTCACACACAATTAACACGGGCTATGTTCCAAAACGACCAGAACAATTTTTGTTTATATTTTGGGGCAAAAAATAGAAACGCCTTCACAACACAAAACTTTTACCAGAAGACTGAGTCTGTTGATCTCGTCACTGTAAGAAGTAAGAATGCGTAGATAGATATGTACACCAACGTGTAATACACTCCTGGAAATGGAAAAAGAACACATTGACACCGGTGTGTCAGACCCACCATACTTGCTCCGGACACTGCGAGAGGGCTGTACAAGCAATGATCACACGCACGGCACAGCGGACACACCAGGAACCGCGGTGTTGGCCGTCGAATGGCGCTAGCTGCGCAGCATTTGTGCACCGCCGCCGTCAGTGTCAGCCAGTTTGCCGTGGCATACGGAGCTCCATCGCAGTCTTTAACACTGGTAGCATGCCGCGACAGCGTGGACGTGAACCGTATGTGCAGTTGACGGACTTTGAGCGAGGGCGTATAGTGGGCGTGCGGGAGGCCGGGTGGACGTACCGCCGAATTGCTCAACACGTGGGGCGTGAGGTCTCCACAGTACATCGATGTTGTCGCCAGTGGTCGGCGGAAGGTGCACGTGCCCGTCGACCTGGGACCGGACCGCAGCGACGCACGGATGCACGCCAAGACCGTAGGATCCTACGCAGTGCCGTAGGGGACCGCACCGCCACTTCCCAGCAAATTAGGGACACTGTTGCTCCTGGGGTATCGGCGAGGACCATTCGCAACCGTCTCCATGAAGCTGGGCTACTGTCCCGCACACCGTTAGGCCGTCTTCCGCTCACGCCCCAACATCGTGCAGCCCGCCTCCAGTGGTGTCGCGACAGGCGTGAATGGAGGGACGAATGGAGACGTGTCGTCTTCAGCGATGAGAGTCGCTTCTGCTTTGGTGCCAATGATGGTCGTATGCGTGTTTGGTGCCGTGCAGGTGAGCGCCACAATCAGGACTGCATACGTCCGAGGCACACAGGGCCAACACCCGGCATCATGGTGTGGGGAGCGATCTCCTACACTGGCCGTACACCACTGGTGATCGTCGAGGGGACACTGAATAGTGCACGGTACATCCAAACCGTCATCGAACCCATCGTTCTACCATTCCTAGACCGGCAAGGGAACTTGCTGTTCCAACAGGACAATGCACGTCCGCATGTATCCCGTGCCACCCAACGTGCTCTAGAAGGTGTAAGTCAACTACCCTGGCCAGCAAGATCTCCGGATCTGTCCCCCATTGAGCATGTTTGGGACTGGATGAAGCGTCGTCTCACGCGGTCTGCACGTCCAGCACGAACGCTGGTCCAACTGAGGCGCCAGGTGGAAATGGCATGGCAAGCCGTTCCACAGGACTACATCCAGCATCTCTACGATCGTCTCCATGGGAGAATAGCAGCCTGCATTGCTGCGAAAGGTGGATATACACTGTACTAGTGCCGACATTGTGCATGCTCTGTTGCCTGTGTCAATGTGCCTGTGGTTCTGTCAGGGTGATCATGTGATGAATCTGACCCCAGGAATGTGTCAATAAAGTTTCCCCTTCCTGGGACAATGAATTCACGGTGTTCTTATTTCAATTTCCAGGAGTGTAGGACATACGTAAAATACATATTGAAGTCGATTGTTATGCTCATTTCCACCGTCGCCCTTATATTAGCCATGTTGTTCTGTTTGAGGTATACATAAATAAAACTTCGATATTTGTGAACATGTAGAATCACAGGAGAGATAAATTTCCAGGTATTAAGGACATCAGCTCATAAATGTTCACCAAATCGAACAAACTCAATCTTGAGAGAGAGCGTGCTTATCTTCCCATAAGAGCAAATATTATACGAAGAAATTATTTCTATTGATTTTATGAGGAAGTTCCACAATCTTTTGAAAACGTGAAAGTAAAAAAAGATAATAATAAATAAAAGCAGAGACAGCGGGGTACGAACCGTCCACCAGTCCACTTTCATTATCGCAAGCTGGCACCTGCATCAACTATGGTACGCTAAATCTCTGCAACAGGCACCTTAGTTTATGCTCATCTAATCGCTAACTTGTCACACAAAATTAACATGGGCTATGTTCCAAAACGACCAGAACAATTTTTGTTTATATTTTGGGGCAAAAAATAGCAACGCCTTCACAACACAGCAAATAACAAAACTTTTACCAGAAGACTGAGTCTGTTGATCTCGTCACTGTAAGAAGTAAGAATGCGCAAATAGATATGTACACCAACGTGTAATATTTCAACTGCGTTGTTACTACCAGTACACAATACGATAATGTTAATTACCATGGCCGCTCATCACAGAATGAAAAACACCACTTTGTCTCTTTTCTTCTGCTTTGAAAGAAATTTCTGCCATTAGCCTGTAAATTTCTATACATTTATTTCACACAGTCATGATATCGGTTTTTATTCATGATTGTGTGACATAAATGAATATTAATATACAATCAAATGGCGGAAGCTTCTTTTAAAAGGAGGAGAGCTTCTGTAAAGTTTGGAAGGTAGGAGACGAGATACTGGCAGAAGTAAAGCTATGAGTAGTGGGCGTAAGTCGTGCTTCGGTAGCTCAGATGGAGCCGGCACGGTAGCACAGCGTGTTCGGTCAGAGGGTTACGTGCCTCTGTAATAAAAAAAACTGAGTCAACAGATCAACAACGAACTTAAATGGATGTCTTACGACGTCCGCCCCGAGCAGATGAACGAACAAAATGAAAAAAAGATGGTAGAGCACTTGCGCGCGAAAGGGAAAGCTCCCGAGTTCGAGTCTCGGTCGGGCACACAGTTTTAATCTGCCAGGAAGTTTCTTTTAAAATGTTTTACATGTCTGTGGTTCCCCAGAAAGGAAAAGTTTCATTAATCACTTGGGGTACTTTTATGTTTCTTTGGAAGACTGCTTTTAGTTTTTGCCACAGTTCATCTTCAAATCCAGATCTATTTACAGAAACTTATTTTTCATCATGAGAGACGTTCCAGTTCATCTCTGGTGAGGAACAGCTAGTCGCAGTAATTAGATTTGGATCTGAAGATGTCTAACATTGGACGAAACCTGTAATCGAAATAAACATAATAAGTTATCCATGCGCTAACAACTATTTTTAAAGAATAAAAATCTTACTGATATAAATCGTATAGAGAATGGCAAGTTTCCAACATATTTCTTCACCTTCCGAGCAAAGTCTCCGACAGCACAGCTCTTAATACAGAATCAGCACGCAGTAAGAGAAATGCTGACCACAAATCCGAGAAATCCATTGAAGTTCTAATGACGTTTCTTTGCCAAGAACATTCTTAACGAGCTAAAATACAGTACTGTGACCTTAAGACGGAGTTCACGTTCCGAAATGTATTCCGTTAAATGAACAACGTCCGGTGCCTTGCTGTAGAATATCTTGTTGGTTTCAGAATTTAGGTTAAAAAAAATGGCTCTGAGCACTATGGGACTTAACATCTATGGTCATCAGTCCCCTAGAACTTAGAACTACTTAAACCTAACTAACCTAAGGACAGCACACAACACCCAGCCATCACGAGGCAGAGAAAATCCCTGACCCCGCCGGGAATCCAACCCGGGAACCCGGGCGTGAGAAGCGATAACGCTATCGCACGACCACGAGATGCGGGCCTGAATTTAGGTTTGAGGTGAATTATTGCACCAACTACAGCCAACCTCTTTTAGGCGTTTCAGATGGGAGGTGAGTAGTTGTTCACCGTCAACGTCAGGGAACGGCCGCTATAAGCTCTGAAATATCATGATAGTCAACTGGAGATTCCAGAATAACTCATCCAGAGTTACCCTTTGCGCAGTACCCTCGTGCGACTAGTAACGAAATTTGCGGCTTCCCACCACGAACACTAGTGCCACAAACCGAGGCGTTAGCGGGTCGTCCGTGCGGTCTGGTTATGGGATGATTCTGCGTAAAACGAGGGCGACCCCTCGCATTCATCAGCGGACGTGTAGCGGCCGCTCGTAATTACGAGCGCTGTCCGCTGTTTGCGGGCGCTTCCCCATCCCTCTCACTTTTACTGAAGCGTCCGTGCGCCGGTAATGGCGGCGGCTGCCTCTCAGTGTCAAGATGTTGACGTGTAAGTGTCAACTGCAGGACGCTTCATAAGAGCAACACACAGGGTCGTGGACAAGCATGATATATCGTTCACGATAATCATTAGTCTCGCCGATGTATCGTCAAAAAATCAAATAAAAATAACATTGTTACCGTCAAAAACATTAAAACTGCATTTTTCATCTGTTTTATGAACTTAGAGGGTCTTGAGTACCTGTGTTTTGAAACAGTCGATTTATCTTACAAGTATTTTAAATTATGCTATTTTGTCAAAAACAGCCCGTGGCTGTGTACAAAATATAGGTTGACTCTTACACAGAAGATTATAGCAACCAGCCACTTTTTGTGATGGAATTTATTTCCTTAAATAGCGCCGTTACCGGTTTCGAACCGATAGGTTCATCTTCAGACGGCTAGTTCACGTTTTACATTACATTTTGAGTTTTGTTTCCCCATCTGACGAAACTTCCTTGGGGTGGTGATGCCAATGAAGAATCCGCGCCATTACGTTCCAGTGCAGTTTGTTTATCATCTTGCAACATCGAAAACTTTTTCTGTATATAATGTAACGTACCACTCACACACTTAGAAACTTCTTTCCTGCACGTCGAACGGATTTCTGCGGACTCATTTTGAAACTATGGCGCATGCGTTCAACGTCTGTGTCAGACGCCCAGCGATATGCCTTTACACAAACAACCGGTTTCTCGGAATTGTTCATGGCATCGCTGTGTGCTGTAGGAGAATCCACAGCATACCTAGTACGAAAGACACGCTGAATAGTTATTATTTACCCGCACTGCGCAAAACGTAGAATAACAAACGCTTTCTGTTCTCCCGATACCATTTCTACTAGAGCTGAAGTGGGAGTCCACTTCTGCTACTGAGCTGGAACCGTGTAAAACTGGAGAATTTGCACTTTCCAATAGTACGTTGTTCATGCATATATCCCAAGAATATAATAGTTATAATTTTTTTTTTGCATCTGACGATTCTCTTTGATGCACTATGGGACTTAACGTATGAGGTCATCAGTTCCCTAGACTTAAAATTACCTAAACCTAACAAACCTAAGGACCTCACACACATCCATGCCCAAGGCAGGACTCGAACCTGCGACCGTAGCAGCAGCGTGGTTCCGGACTGAAGCGCCTAAAACCGCTCGGTCATAGCGGCCGGCTCTTTCATTATCCCTCGATGTGTCCGAGAGTGGTGCTTCGATGCACACTCTGCGAGGCACTTAAGCGTCAACTGCGTGGTATATATGAAGATACCATCTTCATATATAGTTAAGGCTCACGGCCATTTCACCATCTTCTGTGCGGACGCACACACATTGCCCGAAGTCTTAGAAACCTGTTAGGCTACGGCGGAAACTCATGAATTCGATTAAGATTACGATTTAGGTTGTTCTATGAGGTACGAAATGCAATGTGGGTACGAAGATTTCACCTTGTTATGAATTTGTTAACACAATCAAACAGTTGCACTATCGAAGGATGGAGTACGACGGTTCTCGAGTTTCGAAAGAAAGCTGAATTTCCTTCAAAAAAACCGGTTGTGAACCTTTCATTTGTTAATTTCTCTGAAAACAAATTCTTTTCCGAAACACTGGTCCTAGTATTCCTGGAGATGAATGTCATAACAGAAAGGAGACTATTAATTCAAGAGAAATCGCTTTGTAGTTGAACTCATCTACCTGTGCTCATAAGCAGTAGCACGCTTTCCAGGGGACTTATTCCGCAGGGGGAAAGAACTGTCAGCTGAATATCTAGAGTGCAGCCGCCATTCAAAGGTCACTGAAAAAATCTTTTTTTATTATTTTCCTTTTAAAACACAGACATTACTTAGAATTTCCTGACAGTTGAAAACTTTCCGCCGGATCGGGATTCGAATCTGGAACATTGTTTTTTGTTTTTTGTTTTTTTTTCTTGTTTTTTTGTTTTTGTAAGTAATGTAATCAGTGGAGCTTGCCACCTCCTCCGACTCCTATAGTACCACACTGCTGCCGTGCAAAATTCGCTAAGCCATACTGCATACCGTGAATTCTGGGTAGTAGAGGAGAGTTACTGGCGAGAGCGAAGCTGATGCGGAGTAAGGATTCCTGCGGTGTGTCTGCCAGTTCATTCTGTAACAATATTCTCCTTGATATGCACGGTCTCACTTTCGAGTCCTTGTCTTGTACACACCTTTAATATGCGAGGAAGTTTCAACGTAGAGTACACTCCGTCGCAGAGTAAAGAATCCAATCTGAAAACACATGAACGCTCTGGAAATACGCTTTGTTCGGAGACCACCACCCGCCCTTCGCCTGCTGCGGTTTCCGTAATAAGCAAAGATACCACTGTTAAAGGTTTATCAGTTGAAAATTTCGTTTCTTTTGTATTGACTGTAAGATTTTTCTGTGTTCTGATAAGAGACTAGATAAAACAGAGAAAATGTAGTTGCTGTTCCTGGTAGGGGTAATAAGAAACATTTTAACACACTTACGAAAAATTAGGAAGAAAATATTCTGTCCACTTCAATGTGTCGTCGTGAAGTATTATGATACTGTACTCTGTCCGGACAAGTACCAAATGTTCTTAATGATTTTTGGCGTCCTCAAATTAATACAGGCAGTTATTTACATTTCTTTAACTGCCACATCAGTACATTACATCCTTACATTGACGAAACTGTTATTCGTGCGTACCGTCTAATCAGCGCTTTTTCCATAGTGAATTACAACCTATCTATGATGGTAGATATCTATTCACTGTAGTATATTGATCTAAGTGAGCTACAGAATTCATCGAAGTTAGTTGCTTATTACACATCACCCAATAATTCACATGCTGTCGAACTAAATTACCCACGTACGAGAGCACTTATTCTGGATTTTTGCGAAACGATCCTCAATTATGTAAGAAAACTGTAGCGTTGGCTGTGAAGCTTAAAAATAGCATGAAATTCCTCTGTCTGTCGAAGAGAATTTGACGTGCAAATGATTTAAAAGGAAACGAGGAAAATGAACAGATGATCAAAAAAAGTTGAGGTGACGTTTTTGCAGTTACGAGACGTTATTATCTCAGTCTGTAGTCTGACCTCATACACCTCTCCACACCATTCTATCCTCTGCGAGCCTCTTCATCTGCGAATAACTACAGCAACCCGTATCATCTCTGAGCTGCTAGCAGTATTGATCTTATGATCTCATTCTAAAGTGTATACCCCTTACTCTTCCCTTCAGTATTAAACTGGTGATCACTTAATGACGGAGAATGCGTCATATCAAGCGATCCCTTTTAGTCAGGTTAAGCAACAAATTTCTTTTCTCATCAGTGCTATTCAGTAGCTCCTCATACGTTCCACTCACCTATCCATCTAATTTTCAGCATTCTTCTGTATTACCATATTTAGAAAGCTTCTACCCCCTTCTTGTCTACACTGTTTAGCGTGTATGTTTCGCTTCCATACAAGGCTGCAACAGGCTTCCAAACATTTAAATCTATATTAAATGTTAACAAATTTCTCTTCATCAGAAACGCTTTTCTTACCATTGTCAGTCTACATTTTCTATCCTCTCTACTTGAGTCATCACTAATTATTTTATTACCCAAATAGGAATAATCAACTGTATCAACAAAAGTCAGAAGCGTACGTTTGCCTTTCTTTAATTTACCTTTCAAGGTAAGTCGTAGGATCAGTACTGCCACGCGTGTTCCTTCATTTCTCCGGAAACCAAATTGATCTTCCTCGAAGTGTTCAACTATCAGTTTTTCAGTTGTTCCCTAAAAAAAGGCATTAATATTTTGCAACCGTAATTTACTAAACTGATAGTTCGGTAATATTCCCATCCTTTCAGCGCCTGCTTTCTTTCGAATTTCAATTACCGCATTTTTCTTAAATTCCAAAGTTATTTCGCCTGTCTGAGACATCTTGCACATCAGGTGGAATAGCCGTTCAGACGCAATGTCGTGCACTCCATCGGCGTTCTTTCGGGTTAGATCTTTCAATGCTCTGTCAAATACTTTTCGCGTTATCATATCTCGAATAGTACCTTCATCTACGCCCTCTTCCCTCTCTATTATACTGCTTGATAGTTCATTTTCCTTGTATAGCTCCTCCACTCCATCCACCTTTCAGTTTTCTTTACTTTGGTTAGTATTGGTATTTCTGAGCTCTTCATATTCATACAGCTGCCTCTCTTTTCTTCAAAGGCCTCTTTAGTTTCCGTATAAGCGGTTTCCATCCTTCTTTCAGTTATATATGGTTCTATATCCTTGCAGCTGTCCTCTAGCCATTCCTTCTTAGCCATTTTAACTTTCTGTCAACCTCATTTTTTAGACGTTTGTACTCTGTTTCACCCACTTCATTTGCTGAAATATTATATTTTCTCCGCTCATCAAAATATCTCTTGTAATATCCAAGGATTTCTGTTAAGCCTTGTCTATTTATGTTTTTGTCTTTTTGCAGGATTCACTATTTCACCTCTCGAAGGTGTCCATTCGTTTTCTGCTCAATTTCTTTCCCCTGTTTCAGTTAAACGTTGTCGAATGTTCCTTCTGAAACTCCCATCGACCTCTGGTTCTTTCAGCTTACCCAGGGTCTATCCCCTCAATTTCCAACCTTTCTACGATTTCTTTGGTATTCATTTACAGTTCGAAACCAATAAATCTTTCGGAAGATCGAAGCACCTGGAGGGACATCCTGAGGAGATAAATTAAGATTTTATGTAAAAGATGTAATAACTCCCAGGTATTTGTTAAGTTGGAGAAAAGCCTGTCTACAGAGGAAAATCTCAATTAATAGAAAAACAATAGATTTCGATCAGAGTCCTTACAGCTTAAAATTTGGTTCCAGAATCTGTGTCTCATCGTTATATATTCCATCTGAAAACTTCCGGTGTCACCAAGTTCTTTCCACGTATACATTCTTCTTTATTGATTCATAAACAAGTGTAACTGATGATGAAATTCAGCTTCTTCTTTTATTCCTTCTCCCCGTCCTAATACAATCAATATTTTTCCGTATCTTTCTTTTCCCACAACTCCCCATCACAAGTAAATGTTCTTCCCTCCTAACTACCTGAATAGTAATCTTAGGTCTTATTAAACATTTTACAATCCCTTCATCATCTGCGGAGTCCGCCCCAGTAGCTGAGTGGTCAGCGTGACGGATTGCCGTCCTCCGGGCCCGGGTTCGATTCCCGGCTGGGTCGGAGATTTTCTCCGCTCAGGGACTGGGTGTTGTGTTGTGTTCATCATCATTTCATCCCCATCCGGCGTGCAGGTCGCCCGATGTGGCGCCGAATGTAATAAGACCTGCGCCAAGGCGGCCGGACCTGCCCCGCGAGGGGCCTCCCGGCCAATGACGCCAAACGCTCATTTCCATTTCCATCATCTGCGGAACTACTGGCGTAAAACTTGTAAAATTATGGCGGATATTAGCATCGTGTCTGTCTTGGATACGATGAGGCATTCACTGTGTGGTTATAGTAGTTTACCAACATTTCTCTTATCCATTATTTGACCTACTCGTGTAAGCTTACCAGCATTTCTGTTATCCATTATTGGATTACTCATGCATTACCAAATCTTCATTTCGTATTTATAACCGTGTACTC
Organism: Schistocerca cancellata; assembly: GCF_023864275.1. Taxonomy (NCBI): domain Eukaryota; kingdom Metazoa; phylum Arthropoda; class Insecta; order Orthoptera; family Acrididae; genus Schistocerca; species Schistocerca cancellata. Next base: position 112,316,321 of record NC_064628.1, on the reverse strand, counting down.
ACAGTAGTCCAGTCCCTTCAGCCACCGAACTTCGCTAATTCCCTTCATAATTTCCCTTCCTGAATTTTTTGGCCTAGCTGCCCGATTAAATGATCTAACATTCCACGCTCACACTTGTAGAGTTCCTTTCTGTTTTTCCTGAGGACAGCATCCAGCTGAGTGGCAACCGCCCAGAGATCTGAAAGATATTCGAATGAATGACTATTTTACCTCTAGAATATTCTATCCAAGAGGATGCCATCCTAATCTATCCAAACAGTGAAACTGCCTACCCTCGGTAAAAATAATGGCGGCAGTTTCACCTTTCTTCACAGTACCAACCCAGCAAGGCCAAGTTCGTTGATGGTAGACTGCCAGATCAGTCATCTACATTGTTGGCCCTGGAACTACGGAAAAGGCTCTTGCCCGTCTTCAAAAACGACATGTTTGTCTGGCCTTTCAACAAATGTCCTTCCGTCGTATTTGCACCCATTGAACGTATTAACCACTTTGAAGTTACGTATTTTTTCCTTTTTTTTCTTTTTGTAAAAATAAAATATAAGAGTACGAATTGTGTCTTGAATGTCAGCTTGTTCCAAAATATGATTTTTTTAAAATTACATTATGGTAATCTGTAACTTCCCTGAGTGATTTGGCATTTCATTCTCTTCCGATATCTAGACTATCTTACAATTACTGCCAAGGTGCGGAAATTGATAATCACCACATCTAACAAAATAGCTGTTATTTACGGAGTTACCAGAACGACGTCACTAAAAGCTACATTACCCGTTGAAATAGCGGCCATAACAACTCACATCACAGATAAAAACAAAAGGTCAAAGATAAAATACTTGCAATTATTGAGTCACTCGAGGGCGTAAAAGTCATCATGTTTAGGAATCAGTTGGTTGATTAATGCAATCTCGTGGAATGGGTCAGTAAGACACTCGGCGATAACTGTAAACAGAAGCTTCTATGAGAATGAATTTATGGATTTTAGGAACTGCGTGATAGGAGGCCCCCATCTCGGTTGATCAGGCTCTCTGCCAGTTGCAATTGCACTGCTTTCATCACCAAAGAATCCCGAGAGACTGAAGCTCTGACGTTATCTGGATGTTGTCATGCAGTCAATGAAACGAAAAGAGAAAGTGTTTAGCCACCTTAGAGTCGTTCAGTTGAAGAAATTTGACGTACCGTTGACATTACAGCCACGTTCTTGCATGGTTCAGTTGGTTTGTCCTAATCAGAAAGAACACGAACAACAGAACAAAGTGATGACTGTGGCTGTAGAATAATTTTCTCAATACTGTTCTATAAGGGATGCTGCGACATTACCCAACGGTTACTGCTGAGTTGTTGCTCTTTTAAACAGCATCCCATACCACCAAACCAGGTGCGTCTCAGGCTGTGGTTGCCCGTAATATAGGTACCTGGGCTATACATGATTCTGCTCAAAAGAATAGCTCGATGTAGTTACAGGATCGAGCCACTCACATCTGCTTTTGTGCCCCGCAGCAAATCGGCTGCAAATAATAACCTGTAGCTGTGATCCTGCAGTTAAATAGTCAGTGCGCTGGTTAATACTGAGAATAAAATACACAGAATTATAAAACTAGAGTTAAATGAATCATTTAATGTCAAGGGATATATTCTAATACCGGTAATTGATGTAGACGACAGAGAATTATTTTATATAATGTTTATTCAAGAAAGGATATCTCAGATAAATGGGAAGTGATCCTACGATATTCATTTGAAATACAGGCAGAAAATACCCTGATCAAACGCAGTAAAGTTACGTCAAGAGCTTTAGGAGAATGGTCGCAAAATTCCTAAACTAAATTGTAATCAAAGACATGCAAAAACTCCATTTCGTACTCACACTACACAAAATATTCGTCAGATCAAAGCAGTTCAGATTTCAAATCGACACGTGTGATACAAAGAATACAAAATCATATTCTGTCTGTCCTCAGTCCCGTAATACAAGTGGAAAAATTTAGTCTCCTATTCTGAAGCACATTCAAAACTGTCGAAATATAAAATCAATTCAGAACGTATGGTACGTTAGCGGCTGTTCACCATCCAGAATGAGGCACCTATCTGACAGAATCACACACGTTACCTCAGGCGGGTCTGCCTTCTTAGAGAACCCAACATAAAGTGCACAGAATTCCTCCACTGAGATCTTCACTTGAGACGTCCCAGTCTCCACTTGAATCCCGTAGTGTTCTGATACTAGGCTATATGCTGTTACATTGTCTGAAGGCCACCTCCACCAAAATCCATCGTCCTTGACCTCTGCAGACATGAATTAAGACCGAGTGATGTGGCACAGTGGTTAGTACAGTGGACTCGCTTTCGGGAAGACGACAGTTCAAACGAGCATCCGGCCATCCTGATTTAGGTTTTCCGTGACTTCCCTAAATCGCTTCAGGCAAATTCCGGGATGGTTTCCTTGAAAAGGCATGGTCGACTTCCTTCCCAATCCTTTCCCAATCCGATGCGGGCAATGACCTCGCTGTTTGGTCCCTCCCCTGCCCCCCCCCCCCCCCCCGCCAAATGAACCCAACGCATGGCATGTTTAAGTTGACCACCTCTTCGACTAAACTAACGAGTTGCAACAATATTTAAATAAAGAAATGTCATAAACATTCACTTACACCCACAGAATTTACAATAAATTTAAGTAATAGTTGATTCATAAATAAATAAGCCAGCATTCTTGCGCGAATGCGCTCATGGTAGATGACAACAGTCTGTCCGTAAATATCGTTTGAATAGTTATTCGTGCGTTCTTGACGGAAGTGTCTTTTGGCTCTGAGCACTATGGGACTCAACTTCTGAGGTCATCAGTCCCCTGGAAGTTAGAACTACTTAAACCTAACTAATCTAGGGACATCACACACATTCAAGCCCGAGGCAGGATTCGAACCTGCGACCGTAGTGGTCTCGCGGCTCCAGACTGTAGCGTCTAGAAGCGCACGGCCACTCTGGCCGGCAGTGTCTTTTGGTTCTCTCTTTAATCGTGGTTTCCGTTAACACATGAAAATGACCTCTTATAAATTAGCACACATTTTAATAGCATTTTCAATCAACAGTGAAATAAAGCTACTGGCAAAAAAGTACAATGTTCAGAAAATAACTGTACAAGGTTGACAAAATATGAGGTATTCATGCCGCGATCATTTGCTGTGTAAATGTGAAGAATACGACGTTCTGACAAATATTTGCTTAATAAAAAAGAGGAAAAAAGTCATAAATCAATAAATAAAACAGACACAGATATGGAGCGTTATATGCAAGGCTATCATGCGAGCCGTAATGGCCGAGCGGTTCTAGGCGCTTCTGTCTGGAACCGCGCGATCGCTACGGTCGCAGGTTCGAATTCTGCCTCGGGCATGGATGTGTATGTTGTCCTTAGGTTTAAGTAGTTCTAAGTTCTAGGGGACTGATGAGCTCATATTTTAAGTTCCATAGTGCTTAGAGCCATTTTTTGTGGAATCCGCATGAAGGAATTAAAAGTTGTTTCGCTTTTTGAAGTATTAGCTTCTGTAGTTTTAAAGTTATCGAGATACTGTTGTGTCACTGGCTGCTTCTCATTCTACTGACATTGCAAATGTATTAACATTTCCCTTAATAATTGATGTGAGTTATCGTATCTCAAAGAGCTGTAACGTAACCATCTTTAAGATAGTCCGACACTCCGCCATTTCTTGGAGCACCTCCTGCACAAAAGCCGAACGAGTAACAGCTCAAACTCCCACCTTAAGTATTTTCCCTCTCCCCGGCCATGCGCTCCTGGCCTCTGCTCCTGTACTCGTCTGCGGCGGTCACGCGACGTCCTTGTCCCGTCCATTCGTACCCAGCCAAGCAAGCAAATTCAGATCTCCAATGAGGATGAATAACTCGAATACATACTTCAACGTTACAGCACGTGGCTAAGGATGGATCGTTACAGAATAATTGCTTTGAGTTTGATTTCTTACCCTCGTTTAGCCTTATATCTGCGTTACCCTGGAAAAATCTACAGTTGAATATTGACCATATATACTGTGCTCAATTCAGTCGCGGAACTAGCTGAAAACACTAGTCCCATAAAAATAGCTCCATCTTTACCTGTTTTTCTCAAGATTGCATTGAGTAATGTTCAGTTGCACGTTGGGTTTGATCTTCTGTCAGTGTTAGAAGTATGCTGACAGTATATACTGCAGTATAGACATGTTCACTAATGAACTGTTGGCTGATATGCAAGATGTAAGTGTTCAGTGAATGCAATGGAGGTTCCAAACAGCGACGCTTTCCTGTTCTCACAGTGATGTCAACCGCATCAGAGTATTTCTGCACCACAAGGCTGTTGCGTTTTTATTAATTCCATGTACCAGACTTTTTCACTGTTGCGAAGGTGTTTCAACAGAAATAAGAGTAACTGGGTAACAAATGGTACAATTTATAAATCAATTTCCTGCTGTCATGATTTTATATTTATATTTTATGCGACGCTCTTCGGGAAATGATTCCTACTTTCAAGTGCCTTTTATATGTCTATGATTGCATTTTTATGTAATTTGTTTGATGTGTGAGGATTTGCATTGCTCTGTAGACTTTATTGCAGTATACAAACAACGCACAATATTTAGCTCTATTGTCGATCTTCATACTCGGTTCACATTAATATTACCATCGCTGTATGTTCGATGTCAATGTGCAATAATAACACCGAGTTAGTAGGTGGACGCACTAGCAGCAGAGTGTATGTAAAGCAGTCGTTGTCGCAGTGTGGGTACAGAGTGATTTATCTGATATCCAGAGGTGTTTGATCATTGGTTTATGGATCAAGGGTGGAAACATCTCCCAAGTAGCTAAGTTTATTAACTGTTCACGTGCCGCCCTGATTAAAGTATACTGTGCATGGAAAACTGGAGCTATGTGAAACCGCCGCGGAAGCAACCATGGTGCACCATGGGCGCAGGGGTAATATATAGCTGCGAAGATGTGTACAGGTGAACAGACATACAACTCTTGAGCAACTGACTGACTGCAACAACCAAGAAGGTACCAGCAGTGCTCCTCAGCGAGGTTTAGTTAACTTGCGAGATTTATTTAAGATGGCAGCGAAGACGTCATCAGGGATGGGAGCGTGTAGACTTGGCACAGTGCATGACATCATCCAAGATGGCTGCTGTGATGGCATCCAAGATGGCAGATTTGGCAGGAAGGTAGGTCAATTGGGCTACCTCCACTAACCTAACCCCCGTCGCCTCCATTCAGAGAAATGGTGGGAAGTTCAGATTCCAACAGGATAATGCATCACACCACAGTTATCACCACTATCCTAATAAAATCACGGAAAGGTAGGTCAATTGGGCTACCTACACTAACCACACACCCTCCCCTCCCCACCACCCTGAAAAGTGGCGGGAATATCAAACTCCAAGAAGATAAGGCATCACACCACAGTTATCTCTACTAACCTAAGAAAATCGCCAAAAAATAAGTTACTTGGGATGCTGGAGAGAGGTGTCCTTTATTTACTTTGAAACAATATATTTAGGGACAGAGTACATTTATCACACTGATACAAAACACACGCTCTGACATGCTTTTGGTCACACCACACAGGCCACAGATCTGTAAACTACTCCTAAATGACGTTCTGTAGACATGAAAACAACTCCTAACTTACCGAAATAATTTCAGTACAGAGATGCAAACTCCTTCTAAGTAATGCAGCACAGTGATGTGTAGACGCACTCAGTACTCATAAACTGTCCAAATAACACATAGTGCAGACCACAGACCCACTTGCAAAATAATTCAACAGACATGCAATCAATGCACGCAAGCACCATCCGTCGCTCCCTGTCCACTGGACTACACAGGGGGCTACCGACAGCCCTATGGAGTGACGTGGCCGTCAGCTGTCCTTTCGGGTCCCTCACATGAGTGGACAGGAGCAAAGACTTATTAATGGAGCACGTCGATGCCGCCCAGAGCCAAAGCCAGACGCTAGCCACCGCTGATGCCAACAGCAGCCCGGTGAAAGTTACTTCTATTTTCGAATATACAGTCAGTGCTATACTGACATCACAGAACTCCAAGGCCACTCAGCCTGGTCTCATACGCGAAACTGCTCTGGGCAGCACATGTGTGTAACATTGATGACAGAGTAGCACAGTGTGCATTGTTCGTAGCTGGACATGCGAGCTGTGTCCAAACATGCTTATCTGCCAGCATGACTGACACAATGCCATGAAGTGCGAGTGCGTAGCTACAAACCTTCAGAAGCGCATCTAGCAAAGTTCTCTGTCTTATACTGATTTCACATGGCTATGTAAAATCTGAATCAAGACAACCTCTAGGAAATTGTATAATATCCCGGAAATAGTTAATGTTCGCTCTCTTGAAGTCTCAGCTTGTATGCATGGAAATTGTTGCCCTAACAGAACCGGTTTATGAAAATTGCGCAGAATAACATCGAATGCAGCCTTCCTCGCTGACCTAACACGATACACTGAACATCACGTGTTACCCTTTCTGCTATCAACACACACAAACGTTCCCTCCACTATGTAGATACTCCTATATCCCAGCACAAAAGAATGACTTGTGAATGAATCAAGCATTATGATTGGATCTTATCGAATCTACCCTCTGAATTACTGATATGACCTGTGTGGAATCACCGTCCGCCTTTTCTTTCTTTATGCAAATGAGAGTTTCAGGAAAAAAAAAATTTTACACAGATAGGCATATTGCATCGACAATTAAATCCTGCAAAGCGACCCTACATATCGTCAAATATGGAAAGACTCTTACTCAATTACACAGCTCTCCCACAGAGGACAGGAGCTTGAATATTAGAGCATGAAACCGAACTCCAACCTTGGAAGTATATCACTGTGTACCATGTCGATGTAGTAAACGTACAAAATCGCCCCTTTTACATCATTCGTACACATACCACGCAGACAGGCAGCACAGTACATATACTCGTGGCACTAGGGTATCCACGCCTGATGGGTGGCCACAGCACCCACAACTGTCACTCTCAGAACTGTTTTAAAAATTCGGGCTCGCTTCCCCTCGACACAAACGCGATACTGTTTCTGGTCTGGAGCTGATTGCTTGCCTGTATCCATCTTCAGACTCTGGGATTACAAGTGTACAAGTATTTTTGCATGGTTTGCCATAATATTATACCATTTTCGTGGTACTTCTCGATCTCAAGCACAGAGCAGTAGCCTGCTGTTCGCTCACGCAACATAATCCCAAAGATATAGACTGGAAATTATTTCTCTACAAACCCAAAACTTTAGCACTTATACCGTATGCGAATACCTTTACTTAAGAACTCGAAACAAGTAAAGGAAATGATATTTCCACTCACAAATATCGATGTCGGTGATGTAACAGATTCCAATTCCTCCCTATAATTTACAAAGTCAACTAAGGTGTTTCTCATGTCTAGAAAACAAGCAAACGTCTCTTTCACCTGCTAGATGCACACACCACAACCGATCTTCTCTCAACCAAATAAGGTGCGAAATGTGCAGAAGCAGTCAACTGAACCATTTACATGGGAGGGGATAACGGTCCAGCACAAACACACCTCCATATTCAATCTTCTCAAAATTCCGCGCGATCTCGAAAGCTGCCCAACACATACTAAGTATTAGTTCGCTATTCTAGATGGAAAATTTAACTCAGATACATTCCTGCATTCCAACAGGCGTTTGCATTCGGATGGCTGCTGCCGTTAACAGGATACATGAATAATTCCGGCCCAAGTCACCGGCGCTGCGTGCCAAGCACACATAGATAGAATTATCCTATGAATTCGTTCACATAAATATTTTATGCCTGTACTTACAACAAAATGTGAGCACTGCGGTCTCAGTTGAATGACACTCATTAATGAGCGAAGTATCGGAAACACACCCCGCTGACGGTTGTGGCTCTGGAACTAGAAATATTGGTACCCATTCTTTTGACTTGACATACTCTTCCCTTGCTATTACAGTAATCCACGTCAGATCCACATCTTCCTTAAAACTGGACATAGTCATTTCTTTCGCACATGTCGGAACACAAACACATACTTTATAAGCCTGATGCTCAAATGCGAACATATCACTCATTCCATATTATTATGTATAATACTTCGTCAACAACTGATCGCTGGCGATACGAAATAATACTGAGTGAAATTCAACCATGAGTGGACATGTCTCACAAGTTTTTCTGGCGAGTGCTACCACTGTGTCCTAGAAAGAGAGGTTTAACTGCCAGATGTTAAAAAAACTCGATCCCAACAATTACTGGATGGTACTGTCACAAGTGGTCTTGGTTCTACAGGTGCACACAAGTACCCAGGTTAAAAGCTATGCAGGCTTTATAAATCGAGGTACATTACCTCTGAATGAGGTGGTTTTTCCGGACAAATACCAAGACGGTGATCGTAGGAATGTGAATTATCAGACCGGCATTCCGGTTACAAGTCGCCGACGTTGCAGCCTCGTAATAAAATCACTGAATTTTGAAAGTGATTCGGCTAAGGAACGTGGTATGTAAGCGGTATTTGCGACTCCCTCACTTCTCCTCAGCTAGACATTTCTATATTACTTGTAACGTTTTCTGTCTAGATACTATGTCGGAGGTTCTGCCATAAATCCACTGAGATCTAGGCGGTGACTGATTGAGAAGGATCACAAACAGTAGTAGTAGATGATGTGCTGATTGAGATCGTAAGAACATGTACATTAATTTCTCAGATCCCCAGTGTTACGGTATCTGCTAGAAATGATGTCCATGATTTGGAATCAGGTCTTTCCATTCAAGCATATACATGCGTTGGATCCTACTGACAAGTCCTTCAATGATTACAAGCACTACCCAATCATACTTCTGCCACTCTGATATTTCGAAACGAGTCACCTTTCTTGAACCTGGCAGCTGCAGTAAAATTCCAATGTGGTCATTCTGTATATGTGTTCTTGGCCTGCAGCACCGGTGACCCGTGCCGGAATGATTCATGTTTCCTGTTAATGGCAGAAGCCATCCGAATGCTAAGGCCTGTTGGATTGCAGGAATGTATCTGAGTTAAATGTGCCGTCCTCTAGAGGGCAGAATAGTGAACTAATACTTAGTATGTGTTGGGCAGCTTCGTAATCGCATGGAAATTTGACAAGACTGAATAAGGAGGTGTGTTGCACAAAACGGCTCTGAGCACTATGGGACTCAACTGCAGTGGTCATAAGTCCCCTAGAACTTAGAACTACTTAAACCTAACTAACCTAAGGACAGCACACAACACCCAGCCATCACGAGGCAGAGAAAATCCCTGACCCCGCCGGGAATCGAACCCGGGAACCCGGGCGTGGGAAGCGAGAACGCTACCGCACGACCACGAGATGCGGGCTGTGTTGCACAGGACTGTTATTCCCTATCATATAAATTGTTCGGTTGACTGCTCCTGCACATTTCGCTCCTTTATTTAGATGACAGAAGACCGGTTGTGGTGTGTGCATCTAACAGGTGAAAGCGACGTTACGTTTGCTTTCCTCTAGACATGAGAAACACCTTAGTTGACTTTGTAAATTATAGGGATGATTTGGTATCTGTTACGTCACCGACATCGATATTATCGAGTGGAAATGTCGTTTTTCAAGTAAAGGTATTCGCATATGGGACAAGAGCTGAAGTTTCGGGTTTGTAGAGAAATAATTTGCAGTCTATGTCTTTGGGATTATGTCGTGTGAGCGATCAGCAGGCTACTGCTGTGTGCTTGAGATCGAGAAGTACCACGAAAATGGTATAATATAATGGCAAACCATGCAAAAATACTTGTGCTCTGGTAATCCCAGAGCCTGGAGATGGGTGTAGAAAAGGCAGCAATCAAGAGGGTCTGGACCAGAAACCATAATGCTCTTGTTACGAGGGGAAGCGAGTCCCAATTTTTAGAACAGTACTGAGAGTGACATTGTGGCATGCGGTGATATATTGCTGGGTTGGAGTTTGGTTTCCTGCTCTATTATTCACATTCCTGTCCTCAGTGGGAGAGCAGTATAACTGAGTAAAAGTCTTCCCACATTTGACTATATGTAGGGGTGCTTCGCAGAGTTTAATTATCGATCCAATATGTAATTTTTTTTTGGTGAAAGACTCATCTGCATAAAGAAAGCAAAGGCAAATGGTGCATCCACACTGGTCGTATCAGTAATTCGAAGGGTAAATTCGATAAGAGCCAATCATAATGGTCAATTCATTCACAAGAGATTCTTTTGAAAAATGGTTCATATGGCTCTAAGCACTATGAGACTTAACATCTGAGGTCATCAGTCCCCTAGAAATAGAATTACTTAAACCTAACTAACCTAACGACATCACACACAGCCATGCCCAAGACATGATTCCAACCAGTGGCCATAGATGCAGCACAGTTCTGGACTGAACCGCCTAGAACCGCTCGGCCACAGTGGCTGGCGACGTTAATTTGTGCTGTAATATAGGATTCTCTACATAGTTGAGGGAACATTTGTGTGTGTTGAAAGTAGGAAGGGTAACATGTGGTGGATGAGGTATTGCATTAGGTCTGCGAGGAAGACTGCATTCGTTCTTATTCTGTGCTATTTTTGTAAAGAGGTACTCTTAGGGCAAGAATTTCCTTGCATACAAGCTGACACACCAAGAAAGCGAGGGTTAACTAGAGGCTGACTTGGTTCTGATTTTACATAGCAATGTGATATCAGTATAAGATTCAGAAACTTGTTAGATGTGCTTCCAATGGTTTGTAGCTACATGCATACACTTCATGGCTTTGCCTCAGTCGCACTGGGCACTGGTTAGATACAGCTCGCATGTCCAGCTAGGGACACTGCACACTGTGCTACTCTGCCATCAACGTTAAACTCACATGCTTCCCAGAGCTGTCTCACATATAAGACCAGTGTGAGAGTGCCTTGGAGTTCTCTGACGTCAGAATAACACTGACTGTATTATCGAAAATAGAAGCAACTTTCATTGGGCCGCTGTAGGCAGCAGTGGTGGCTTGCATCTGGCAGTGGCTCGCAGTGGCGGCGACGCACTCAGCAAGTAAGTCTTCACTCCCATCTGGTCGCATCAGCAATGGTTCCTAGGTGAACATGTATTTAGAGATGAATTTCTCAGGAACCAAGTATGAAAGGGATGTCACCACCTCAGGCATGCAGCACCCAAATGGACACCTGTGCATGTTTTTACAGCTGAGGGCTGCATCACTTCCCGGGGTTGTTGGTAGCCTCCTGTGCAGTCTTGTAGACAGGGGGTGGCAGACAGTGCTTGCGTGCATTGATTGCGTGTGTGTTGGATTATTTTGTGAGGCGGTCTGTGGGTTGTGCTATGCATTATTTGGACAGTTTATGAGTACTTAACTTGTCTACACATCACTGTGCTGCATTATTTAAGAGGAGTTTGCATGTCTGTACTGGTATTATTTCGGTAAGTTAAGAGTTGTTTGTGCATCTGCAGATCGTTATTTACTAATAGTTTACAGATCTGTGGGCTGTGTGGCATGACTCTAAGCATGTCAGAGCCTGTGTTTTGTATCAGTGTGTTAAATATACTCCATCCCTAAATAAATTGTTCCAAAATAAATAAAGTACACTCCTACCTCTCTTTAGCAACCCAGTGCAGGCTCCTGACTGTCATCTTGGGTTATGTTAGGGAATGGATGACAGCGCCCTCTGGTGAGAGTATCGTGTACTAGGTCCATACCTGGTAGCGACGACAGTGTTTCCTGCCATTTCCCCCACCGTTTTGGGTTATGTGATGTAATGGATGACAGTGCCCTCTGGTGGCAGTACTGTGTACTAGGTCACCTGGACTCTCAATCTCACAGTGGAGAACTGCTTGGAAAACAGATAGAGTCCTTGTCCCACCATTTCTCCCCATGATATTGGATTATGTCACAGAACACATGACAGCACTCTCTGGTGGCAGTACCGTGAACTAGGCCCAGACGTCGTGGTGAACGGACTGTTTCCCGCCATCTTGGGTAACGGTACTTGCGTCATCAGCAGAAGTCACAGTGGCCATCTTAGATTATGTCACAGAAGTGACAACAGTGCCCTCTGGTGGTGGTACTGTGTATTAGGTCAGTTGGAGTCTCGACCTCATTGAGAACACACTGGATGGAGCTACTGCCTCAATTTGTTTAAATAAAGTCAGCCTGCAAAATAATGCCTTACGTCCAGCACAAGCTAAGACCATTTCCCAGGAGTTTCTAGGAAAAGGTGGTGGTCAGATATAGAGGAAGCCCAAGTGACCTGTTTTCCCACGATTTTCTTAGGTTAATAGACATACCCATGGTTGGAATTTGAACTTCTCGTCATTTTTCTGGGGTAGGTGTGGGGGTGGAGGGTTAGCTTAGAGAAGGTGGCCCAAGTGACCTATCTTCCGGCGATTTTCTTAGGTTAGTAGAGATAACCATGGTGTGATGCATTATCCTATTGAAATTTGACCTTCCCCGCCATTTTGCTAAATGGAGGGGAGGAGAAAGGGATTAGGTTAGTGGAGGTAGCCCAATTAACCTATCTTCCCACCAAATCTGCCATCTTGGAAGACATCAGACCCGCCATCTTCGATGACACGAGCTGTTGCCAAGGTTACACACCACGGTCTTGGATGACGTCATCACAGCCATCTTGGATACATCTGGCAACAATACAGAGTGCGCCAGAACCACCTTGCCTAAATGCCAACCTTACTCACTGGTCACCAAAATCACCCAATCTGTGCGATCACTCCAACTAGTATGTTCAACCCATGCATGCTCAACCGACAAACCCAGTGCAGCCGGCCATGGCACCAGAGTCGGCATGGCTCTGCATCCATGTCTATACCTTCCACAGCCTCATTGACACTCTTCCTGCATGCCTCACAGTGGTCCATGCTGATAAATCGGCTTATTCAAGCTTTTGAAAGATGGTTATATTATTGTGAAATGCACTGTACGTAGTTAGTGGCGAAATCTGGAAGAAGATGTCCTTAAAGTTTTCTTATTGTTCATTTTTGCAAAATGTCACACAAGTTAAACAGCATACGCAAGTTTCTGGGCACAATATACATTGACAATAACAAATTTACATAAACAGACAGTTATAAAGATATTTTTACATGTAGTCAACAGAAATTAAACTACAGATCTATCAATAGCATGATATACTTTTCTGTCTTAACATTATGCATCATAATTTGTCTATATATCTGTCTACAGTGGTGCTTACTTCTATATATTACTGTTGCTATTTCAGTATACTGTCGAAGCATCGGAAGGAATTCACAGGTTCACTTTTAATTTTTTCGCTTCAAATTTCATCTTCATGTTTTTTTGTAATGTGAATGCATATCCCATTCTTCTAGCAGATCAATTCTATGTCTTTTATTTAGTTGATGAAGTACTTTGACATATTGCTTTATTTTTTCTAATAGCTGTTCTGTATTGTGGATGTGTGCCACTATTGTTGATGGTGTGTTGCTGTCATATACGGTGTTGAGCCCTCAGCTTGTTTGTTCTAGGTAGAATGCAGAGCTTTCCTGGCATGTGACTTTGTATATTCCAGAGTCTCAGTGTGGTTATGATTACACTTTATGATATGTATTAGCTTTTGTTGTAGTTTATAAGGTCTAGAACACTCAATATTTTCTTGGTGTTTTTTGAAAATACTGGCAAATTTTCTGTTATATATTGCGAATGTATGTTGCGCTAGATACAGGTTTCTCTTATGTTTTTCTTCTGTGGTGTGGCTTATGTTTTTGTTCACTTTGCCTAGAACTGCGCTAACCATGGAAGCATCACAATCATGGTAACTGCAATTTAGAGGTGTTTTACTTGCCCTGTGTCACAATGACCTGCAAGGAGCCTGTTTCGGTGACATGAAGTAGTAGGGATTGTGAGGTCTGTCATTGTATTTTTCCTATAAATTTCGAATGTGCATGAATTATATCAAATGTTCATGGATCAAACAAAATAATAACTACAATACTCTGTAGCAAACCACCAGGGCACAGCGGTTCTTTGTACCGATAGTGGTATTCATAAAATGTCCCTGATAAACCTTCACTATTTTGTCGGCTGAGCTTAGAGTCACGGAACACAATCTTGTACGTTCTCAGATTTCGTAATTGCTGATAATCCATCACAGCGCACACAAAGCTACTTTCAATGCATTTCAGCGGACCCCCTTTCTCACTTGATCTTTCCGCACGATTTTGATAAAATCAGAAGACACATTTCTCAGCGACGAAAGAAATACGTAGACGGCAAGTAGAAACACCACACTATCAGAAAAATTAACGACAGGAAATAGTTGAAAAACATAGAGTAACTAATCCACCACAAATATAAGGTACTGTGTTGTCGGTTTTCTGAGGAGAATGGCGGAAAAAAAGGTTCAAACCAGAGTAAGGATGCACATTCGATTGTTTAAGACTTTTACGCTACTTTCATTCCTCATTCATGTGACAGAAAACTTATAGTGAAGCGCTGGCTAACTTCAGGTGGAGCAACACGGAGCCATACTTACATATAAGTACGGTGTAGCCTCTTATGTTCTCCCAGCCGACACAATTTAATAATGACATCTTTTGAACCTCGCATTCTCACTTATTTTGATACTTTGTGCTTGGAAATAATGTGGCAGCCAGTAAATACAGGTGAATTCACTCGTCTCTCTATTTTCATTCCTGTAGAACATACAAACTTGAGCTTAATTGTAACTTAGGTATAGGACTAAAAGGTTTAAAAAACATCCGATTTCATAAGTAAACACTTACGGGATTGCTGTGATTTTTGCAGAACTTTTTGAGACCAATCAATTTTTTTAATCTGTAAGTTGTCAATTGTCTGTCCTCTGACTTATTTGATGGGACTTGCCTGAGTGCGACAGGCACCACTTCCTCCACTTTGCCAACCTCTTCACCTCACAGTAACATCTACATCATGCGTCTGCAATTATTTTTGGATGTACTCATAGTCCAGTCCCTGTTTTCCCCTGCGGTTTTGATCCATTACAGCTGTCTCTAATAACACGGAAGTTTTTCCATCACAGTTTAAAAAATGAACAGCATTCCGTACCTTATTCATGTCAATGTTGTCTATACGTTTCCTCATTCCCTATCGCTGCAGCTAATTTTCGACGTCCTTCCTTAATGCCACTATTTGCCTACTATAAATATTAAATGTATGACAGAGAACGTGACGATAGTCAAACATGTACCATAGCATTGCGGGCATGTCTGTAATTACGGCATTCACTGCTGTTGCCAGGAAATGTAACGGTTTAAGCACAGTTGTTGGAAGGAGAAGGAAGCATTCTGTTTCTTTCACAATCTCCCACAAAGAAACCAGTGACAGATCATGTGTTCTCGGTGGCTAACAGTGCAATGTGAGAACTGTTCGCCCGTTACGCCGTAGAGATTGCAGAATGTGAGACGTGTTCTCTCGTTACCTGCAGCTTCTATTCTCGGCAAATATCACCTGGCACAGATCCAGCTGAGTAACAGTTGTTGAAACGGAGGAGTTTAAACACCTCACCTTTCCAATCTCAGCTAAATGCAAAGTGGGTTATTATGCGGGTGTGAGATAGCTAGCTGCACCAGTAAGTCACCCACCGGCAACAAAGTGAATCGGTGCAATTGTAGATTCGGGGGCGGGGTGAGGGTGCAGGAAACGCTGCGAAGATGCAAACGCTTTTCAGCCATTGCACGCACGATACCAGCGTGGAACTTTTCTTGCCCATGTATGGGTGTTGGAACCTGTGTGATTTGGTGAGACTTGTCGCTTTCGCTTAGATGCTTTTGTGTATTTGGTTGCTTGTAAGTGAAAGTGTACTGTGTAAACAAATGCAATGTTCCGCTGTTGTTGACTGTAATTCACACAATCGCAACACTAAAGGGACAGAAATGATACTTAATACTTTCCCTCGCGATGCAAGTCTGGTAAGGATTGACCTGTCGAACTGCTATAGAAATGACTCTGCGAATGTAGCAAATGCTAGAATATAATGTTTTTTTTTTTTCATTTCAAAGAAGCTGATTATGTTTGGGACTTGCGTACTGAACGATAAATTTACTGCGGAAACGAATACTTAAGAGCGATGTATTTCGTCGTCTAATTTGTCTTGTAGTAGTATCACCAGTACTAAAACGTCACGAGTAACAGAAGAGTCAAGTTACATTTCAACAAATGTGAAGTACATAAAAGAAGCATAAGCTTTCACCAAGGATGAAGAGGGTTGATAATTGTAAATTTACATATGAAGTTGTTTCTAATGAATAAAGTGATGCCTGCTTACATAATTACGTTGCTGAATTACAGAGGAAAAATGGTCGTAGTAAAAATATGTGTTCAACACTGCAATCACGTATTAAAGACCTTAGAAGTCGGTTATAACATCAACGAAATGACGTTTCCTCAATGAAGATAGTAATAAAAAATGCAACTGCGTCTCGTAAAATTAATCGATTACTTGTCAAAATATTTTCACCCAAACAAATTAGATGTTTGTCATAGTGGTCAAAATGGATTCTTAGGGTCAAAAATCTCAGAATTTTGCAATTCGATTACTTTTTGCATCGCTGCGTAGAAAAGTTTTAATTTTCCGAGAAAGAAATACATATATCCTCTACCTGCAGTTTCAGTCTTACTTTCTTCGATAAATCGCAGTTTCACTTGTCACTAGGTATTTTCAAGGATATTCTAGTTGAAATACTTTCTACAAATAGGGCACCTGTATAATTTCATGGATGAAAACGACAGTGCCCACCTTTTTGTTGAAGTTCCTTTAAATTTGTGATGAATACAAAATGAAACTCATAATTATATAAGTTAATCGTAAAAGTTCTCCTCAGGAACAACTTCGAAAATTGCGAGTTCATTTTGAACATTTGCTTTGACAGAAAACTGCAAAAATGCACTATACGTTTCGTTCAAAAATGGTTCAAATGGCTCTGAGCACTATCAAACACATCCACGCCCGAGGCAGGATTCGAACCTGCGACCGTAGCGGTCACGCGGTTCCAAACTGAAGCGCCACACCGGCCGGTTACGTTTCGTTCTTTGCATATTTTGGTTTGATGGAGGCTTGAATTTTTTTAAAAATCAGCAGCGTCTGAAAGGTGGTTAAGTTACTCGATGTAGAGGAAACACTTTACCAACAGCAGAAAATCAGTTTACATTTCATTACTTCGGTAGAAACTAAAACGTCGTGCTACAAATACATCACATAAACGCACGGCCTACAAGTTACATTGAGGTGGCAAACGTCATGGGACACCTCTTAATTCCGTATTGGACCTTCGTTTGCCGGGGGTAGTGCAACATCTCGACGTCGCGTGGGCATAACAAGTCACTGCAAACCACTGCAGAAATATTGAGCCATGATACGTCTACAGCCGTATATAATTGCCAAAGTGTTGCAAGTTCTGGAGTTTTGTGCACTAACTGACCTGCCGATTATGTCCCGTGTGATCCATGACGGGCGAGCTGGGTGGCCAAATCATTCGCTCGAACTGTCCAGAATGTCCTTCAAACCAATCGCGATCAATTGTGGCCCGGTGCCACTGCGAATTGTTATCCATAACACGAAGTCCATGAATGGCTGCAAATGTTCTCCAAGTAGCCAAATATAACCATTTGCAGTCAATGATCGGTTCAGTTGAACCAGAGGAGCCCGTCCGTTCCTTATAAACACACTCCATACCATTACGGAGCCATAACCAGTTTGCACAGCGCCTTGTTGATAACTTGGGGCCGTGGCGTAGTGGGTTCTGCGCCAGACTCGAACCCTAGCAGCGACTCTTACCATTTGAAGTCTGGACTCATGTGACCAGTTCACGGTTTTCCAGTCGTACGGGGTCGAGTTGGATGACCCCATACTCTAGGGGCAGTGTCTTTGAATTCTGTTCAAAATGTCCTCCGTCCCGTGTTCGAAACACGCAACCCATTAAATTTTGATTAATAATCAGCAATAGCGATCGAAGCCTTCCGGTATAGAAAACCATCCTTATTTTTCCAACGGCCTTCTCAAAGAGATCGGGGAGCACACAGAGGTTCGGGGCACACTCTTGTCATAGGGGTGGGAAATTGTCCCCAGTGGTGGAGGAATCAGCAATGGTCAACGACATGAAGATGCGGAAGGAAATGGAAACCACTGCTTTATAGACATGTAACGTGTATCCACAGGACATATGGCCTCTAATTGAAAAAAGCGTCATGATGATCTTTGCATTGACAAATATTCCAGAAAAGTCCCCACTCGAATCTCCAGGGGTGGATTGCCAAGGGGGAGGTGACCATGAGAAGAAGACTGAATAACTAACGCGAGAGTAACGTTCTACGTGACGGGGCGTGGTATAGCAGAAGCTTGAAAGTGATAGGGCAGCTAGAAATTCTGATATGTATATGCAAAGGCTCCATATAGGTGGAGTTGGGGGTCAGTGGAATGGAAGGAAGGGAAGGATTTCTGGTCAGATGAGTATAGCGTAACATCGACAGCAGCAGACCATATTATAATGAGAGTAGGTCTCGTTATCAACAGAAAGGTAGGGCGAAGAGAGTGTTACAGTGAACAGTTCAGTGTAGGGTTGTGAGAATCGGCTGCAAACCAACAGCAGCTATGGTAGTTTCGGTATACATGCTGACATTGCAGGCTGAAGATGAAGAGGTCGAGAAAGTATGTGACGATATTGAAATGGTAATACAGTACATAAAAAAAGATGAAAATCTAATAGTGAATGGGGACTGGAACGCAGTTGTGGATGACGAAGTAGAAAAGAAGGTTACAGGAGAATATAGGCTTGGGACGAGGAATGAGAGAGGAGAAAGACTAATTCTGTAATAAAGTTCAGCTATTAATAGCGAATAAAGCGTTCAAGAATCACAAGAGGCGACGTATACGTGGAAAAGACCGGATGATATGTGAAGATTTCAGTTAAGATTACATAATGGTCAGACAGAGATTCCGAAATGAAACACTGGATTGTAAGGCATACCTAGGAGCAATACAGACTCAGATCGCAATATATTAGTGATGAATGGTGGGCTGAAATTAAGGAGATTAGTGGGGTTACAGAAGTATTAAGGAACGAGGACATACGCTTGAAATTTTCTAAGGCTATAGGTACAGCAATAAGGAATAGCTCAGTAGGCAGTACAGTTGAAGAAGAATGGATATCTCCAAAAAGGGCCATCACAGAAGTTGGAAAAAAACCATAGGTACAAAGAAGGTAACTGCGAAGAAACCATTGGTAGCAGAGGAAACAATTCTGCTGATCGATGAAAGAAGGAAGTACAATAATGTTCAGGGAAATTCAGGAATACAGAAATACGTGTCACTGAGGAATGAAACAAATAGGTAGTGGAGGGAAGCTAAGACGAAATGGCAGAATGAAATATGTGAAGAAATCGAAAAAGAAACGACTGTCAAAAGGACTGACTCAGCACACAGGAATGGCAAAACAATCTGCAGTGTCATTAAAAGGGTGGTCTGTGCGATTGAAAAAGGAACAGGAGTCGATTTAGAAGATATAGGAGATCCAATGTTAGAATCAAAATTTAAGAGAGCTTTGAAGGGCTTAAGATCAAATAAGCAGAAGGGACAATCCATCAGAAGTTCTAAAATCATTGGGAAAGTGCCAACAAAACGATTATTGACATTGGTATGTAGAATGTATGAGTCTCGCGATTTCACATCTGACTTTCGGAAAAACATCATCTACACGGCTCCGAAGGCAGTAAGAGATGACAAGTGCGAGAATTATCCCACAATCAGCTTAACAGCTTATGCTTTCATATACAGAAGAACAGAAAAGAATATTGAGTATGTGCTAGGATACTAACAGTTTGGCTTTAGATAAGGTAAATGCACCAGAGAGGCAATTCTGACATTGCGGTTGATAATGGAAGCAAACCTTAAGAAAAATCAAGACACGTTCATACGATTCGGCGACCCGGAAAATAGTTCGGCAAAGTAAAATGGTTCAAGACTTTCGAAATTCTGTGGGAAATAGGGGTGACCTATACGGAGGGATGAGTAATATACCATATGTACAAGAGCCAGGTGGGAATAATAAGAGTGATCGACCAAGTATGAAGTGCTCGGATTAAAAACAGTGTAAGACAAGGATGAAGTCTTTCCCCTGCTGTTGCAATGATTGAAAGAGAAAAATGGTTCAGGAGTGGAATTAAATTTCAGGGTGCAAGGATATCAATAAAACGATTCGCTAATGAAATTAGTGACCAGAGAGAAAGTGAAGAAGAATTACACGATCTGCTGAATGAAATGAACAGTCTAATGAGTACAGAATATGGACTGAGAGTAAATCGAAGAAAGTCGAAAGTAATGAGAAGAAGGAGAAATGAGAACAGCTACAAACTTAGCATCAGGTTTGATGTCAGGAAGGAGATGAAGTTATGGAATTCTGCTACCTAGGTATCAAAATAACCAATGACGGACAGAGCAAGGAGGACATCAAAAGCAGACTGGAACTGGCAAAATGGCCATTCCTGGATTTGAGAAGTCTACTAATATGAGACATTGTCCTTAATTTTAGGGAGAAAGTTCTGAGAATACACATCTGGAACACAGCATTGTAGGGTAGTGAAACTTGGACTGTGGGAAAACCAGAGCAGAAAAGATTCTAAGGATTTGAGACGTGGTGCTACAGGCGAATGTTGAAAATTATGTGGTCCGATAAGGCAAAGAATGAGGAGGTTCTGTGCAGAAGCGGAGAGGAAAGGAATATGTGGAAAACACTGACAAGGAGAATGGATATGATGATAGGACATCTGTTAAGACATCAGGGAATGACTTCCATTGCACCAGAGGGAGCCGTAGGGGGAAAAAACCGTAGAGGAAGACAGCGATTTGATTTCATCCAACAAAAATTGAGAACGTAGGTTGCAAGTGCTGCTTTGAGGTGAATAGGTTGGCACAGAAGAGGAATTCGTGGTAGGCCGCATCAAACCAGTCAAAAGATTGATGATCTGAAAAAAAAGGCCCAATCGGTGTGGTTACGGACCCAGGAGAGATGCTGCAGGCGATGCTGTTAGGAATGGCACTCGTGTTGGTGGTCTGCTGCCGCAGCCTATTAATGCCAAATTTCGCCGCACTGTCCTAACGCATAGGTCGTCGTGCTCCCACAGTGATGTCTGCGGCTATTTTACGCAGTGTTGCTTGTCTGTTACCTCTGACAAATGTACGCAAACGCCACCGCTCTCAGTCGTTAACCGAAAGTCGTCGAGGTATGCGTTGTCCATGGTGAGAAATTTGGTGTTCTCGGTTCACTCTTGACGACTTTAACGATTTCGAAATGGAATGTCCCATGCATCTATCTCCAACTGCTATTCAGTGTTCAAGGTCTGTTTAATTCCGTCGTGCACCCATAACCAATTTGGATCCTTTTTCACATGAAACACCTGACTATAAATGACGGCTCCTCCAGTTCACTGCCTTCTAATACATTATATACGTGATACTACGGCCATCTGTATATGTACCTATCGCTATCCCATGACGTTTGTCATCTCGGTATGCATCGCTGTTCTCGACGCATACCCTGTTCCTTAGTGGCGTCACAGCAGCAGCCAACAGGAGCATAGAACGGTTATTGCCCTTCCTTTCTTTTCTTCTGACCTTCAGGTAAAGTTTTTTGTTTCGATGGGCAAGTTCAAATTAATGCCTAGTCTCCACCTTCATTATTGTGGAAGATAAAACGTTGTGGATTTGGATGAATTTTTCTGAAATGATAAGCGCTATGAATTTAACTATCCGTGTCTACTGAGGCTCAGTTCTTCAGCGCTGGTTTTTGTGAAAGATGCGCAAGCCCTGGACAAAAGCTTCTGTACTATTGTGCTTGAAATAGAGGGGCCCACGCTATGCGTGTCGCCGGTTCTCGCCCCATTTGCCTCACCGCTGGTCTGCAAGGTTGCATTCACATTCGCCGTAGCAGCCTTTCAATCAGCGGGGCGGGCTCCGCATACACTACGGCCACCATACAACGCCCACTACGTGCACCGACAAGCAACACAACTCAACGCAGTACAAAGCAACGCAGTACATGGAAACGCGGCGCAATGCTACGCAATGTAGTGGCGCTGCCGTCCGACGTGTGGCGCAGCTTTGAGGCCGCACGCACTCAACTGAATCTTCGACACTGAACCGTGCGATTGTGAGTAACGAGTAATATGTTCTTTGTTAAGAGCTAAAGTCTACAGTGGTGTAGTGCGAGCTACATTGAAAGTTCCCGGCAGGTTATAACTGTGTTCGGAACGTGACTCGATCCTGGCATCATTACGTTTCGCTGGCAAGTGCTCTCCCGACTGACAATGAGCAATGCAAACACGAGAAGCAACGGTCTGAATTTCGAGTATTGGTCTTACATACAGTTTTAATCTTCCAGGAAATTTATAAACACGTAATTAAATTCTCCTTTCTCAAAAATCGTCGTTAATCTCCGTTCAGATGTATTGGATTCTCAGTACAAAACTCTGAATGAGGCATTACACGTTTTCATTTTGTAAGGTCATAAAACGCAGTTTAGTGTTAATAACAGATGCCAGGAGTTATTCGTTCAATGAAACCAACTGCTGAACACTTCAGGACAGTGATGTTAAGAGCTGACTGTCATTTCCACATTGCTCTTAACAACACAGGTTTCAATGCCTCGCGAGTCAGCTCGATTGATTACATAACCGATAAGAACAGTTTTGAAACCAGGTTTCTCTGGGAGTACGAATAGACTGAAAATCCGTGACGAGCATTATACACTCCTGGAAATGGAAAAAAGAACACATTGACACCGGTGTCTCAGACCCACCATACTTGCTCCGGACACTGCGAGAGGGCTGTACAAGCAATCATCACACGCACGGCACAGCGGACACACCAGGAACCGCGGTGTTGGCCGTCGAATGGCGCTAGCTGCGCAGCATTTGTGCACCGCCGCCGTCAGTGTCAGCCAGTTTGCCGTGGCATACGGAGCTCCATCGCAGTCTTTAACACTGGTAGCATGCCGCGACAGCGTGGACGTGAACCGCATGTGCAGTTGACGGACTTTGAGCGAGGGCGTATAGTGGGCATGCGGGAGGCCGGGTGAACGTACCGCCGAATTGCTCAACACGTGGGGCGTGAGGTCTCCACAGTACATCGAAGGTGCACGTGCCCGTCGACCTGGGACCGGACCGCAGCGACGCACGGATGCACGCCAAGACCGTAGGATCCTACGCAGTGCCGTAGGGGACCGCACCGCCACTTCCCAGCAAATTAGGGACACTGTTGCTCCTGGGGTATCGGCGAGGACCATTCGCAACCGTCTCCATGAAGCTGGGCTACGGTCCCGCACACCGTTAGGCCGTCTTCCGCTCACGCCCCAACATCGTGCAGCCCGCCTCCAGTGGTGTCGCGACAGGCGTGAATGGAGGGACGAATGGAGACGTGTCGTCTTCAGCGATGAGAGTCGCTTCTGCCTTGGTGCCAATGATGGTCGTATGCGTGTTTGGCGCCGTGCAGGTGAGCGCCACAATCAGGACTGCATACGACCGAGGCACACAGGTCCAACACCCGGCATCATGGTGTGGGGAGCGATCTCCTACACTGGCCGTACACCACTGGTGATCGTCGAGGGGACACTGAATAGTGCACGGTACATCCAAACCGTCATCGAACCCATCGTTCTACCATTCCTAGACCGGCAAGGGTACTTGCTGTTCCAACAGGACAATGCACGTCCGCATGTATCCCGTGCCACCCAACGTACTTTAGAAGTGTAAGTCAACTACCCTGGCCAGCAAGATCTCCGGATCTGTCCCCCATTGAGCATGTTTGGGACTGGATGAAGCGTCGTGTCACGCGGTCTGCACGTCCAGCACGAACGCTGGTCCAACTGAGGCGCCAGGTGGAAATGGCATGGCAAGCCGTTCCACAGGACTACATCCAGCATCTCTACGATCGTCTCCATGGGAGAATAGCAGCCTGCATTGCTGCGAAAGGTGGATATACACTGTACTAGTGCCGACATTGTGCATGCTCTGTTGCCTGTGTCTATGTGCCTGTGGTTCTGTCAGTGTGATCATGTGATGTATCTGACCCCAGGAATGTGTCAATAAAGTTTCCCCTTCCTGGGACAATGAATTCACGGTGTTCTTATTTCAATTTCCAGGAGTGTAGCTTGTACAGCCCTCACGCAGTGTCCGGAGCAAGTATGGTGGGTCTGACACACCGGTGTCAATGTGTTCTTTTTTCCATTTCCAGGAGTGTACTTACACCTACCTAACCTAACACACAAGATTCGAACCTGCTACCGTAGTGGTCGCGTGGTTCCTGACTGTAGCGCCTAGAACCGCTCGGCCACTCCGGCCGGCTTACTGCGTAGGTGATGGAATTCTTGTATTTCATTCGCTAATGGTTCAGTATTTTGTAAATTGTAGAATATTTATTGAGAGACATTGCTATAACAAACTGAAATGCAGCTGAGAAGACTCATTCAAAGCTACAGGATCCTTCTGAAAGTTCTGTGAATGGACCGATCTCTATACAACAACATGTATCAAAACTGTGTGCATTACATGTACATGTAGACCATGTACACACGCGCGGTTCAATTTGCAGGATTTTTTATTATTACTGCGTACCAAATGTAGTGAATACGAAAAATAATAGGCTTGAGTAACGTAGCATAATATGGATACTAAACTTCGTTACGAGAAAGCTAGTCAATATGTACGCGACGGTGTACGTAGGAGAAACTTCAACAGATAACGATTTACGTTTTGTTGAAATACTTTTGGGACAGACAGGGAATCTGTTCTTCATACTTTTATTCGAGTCGATCGTCGGCGTGTACTATCTTTACTATTTCTTTATCATGTATTAAAGCCTTATGACTGGTTGTATGTGGTTCTTCACGGTCTCTTCATCTGATCCATTCTCTTGATGTCAAAGTCTCTTATAAATACAGATGGAATTTTGCACGTATGATAACTAGTCCCGATCACTTAATGATCACATTCAGCTCTGATTAAACGAGAGCTGTGAAAACTCAAATGTTTTTACAAACCTATGCAATCGTTAGTCGGAAAATAAAAGAATCAGCACAAGATCATACGTGAGAATGTCCATAGTTGTAACAGTGTCGGAATGTATTGAAGTGTTCCTGATTCTGGCATAGCGAGTGCCCGCTCTGATTGCTCACAGTCCAAAGTCAGAACTTGTGGTAGACAGGCTGGTTTTAAGCAAGGGCGAAATAAGCAAACATCTTTGAAAACTGACAGTGAAATAGCTTTCGGTTACACTTGTGAAGGATTCTCTGTTTCAAGTATGTGTGTGGCACGGTGCTAATTCGATAATTGACACCAGAGCAGGAATTCTGGAAGCCATTGACTTATGTTCAGAGTCACTGAAATCTGTCTTGACAGCAGTGTCGCGGGACAGCAACGTGAAGATTAAATTAGCGATTGTAATCAAGTGAAGAAATGAAAGAAATCATTGGTAAATCATGACTTCAGAACTACAATTCCGTAGTAATTCCACCAGTGCATTCCGATAAAGGTTCACAGTTCTACTGTGACTGACACCCGAACGACTGCAAACTGATATGCATTGAGACTAGAAAAAAGAGTGCATTGATAATGGCTAGGCACTAGCCGAAATCAGGATTTTCGAAATAAAACCTTCAAAGAAAAGGACGACTGACTGCTGCGCTGTATAATTTATAAACAGGTTATTTTCTAAAAGACCCAAATTTCGTGACAACGGGGTGTCGAATTGTTGTACGCGAAAAAAAAAAAGCGCTCTGTCTTCCTGGAACATTGTATTTTCTCTCTAATACTCATATGTGGAAGTATTCAGTCAACTTTGCTAGAAGGCGATGACAAAGAATCGGCTTCTTTCTGACCCACTAGGTACTTTCCATAATTCCACGTATTGTGGATACGCTCTGCTAATAGTAGTTCATCTGACAGACGGATAAATTGTTGCTACAATGCAGTTGACTAAAAGAAAGCCGCTACGAAACGAAGTACAAATGGATTCAACTATCAGCATTGGAGGTAAGCATGTGCATTTCAGTTCCATGTGTTCTTACTGAGACAACAGTCTCGAGAAACAGGTTTCATTCAGTTTAACTTCAGCTAAATCACTAAATTCTGTATGATGGGTTCGTGAAAGTACCACACCTTAGTTGATCGCACCTATGTTCTTGCTGTTTGCTTTTGCGTGGGTGATGAATTTCTTCTCAACATTAATGTGGTGATCGATGCAGCTGGTTTTCGTCCTGGCTTTATGAGCAAACTGTCATGTCATTACATTCTTTTCATACACTCGTTCCTCCCTGTAGCCCAAAAACCCACTTCATGATGTGTGCCAGTAGCCACACAAGGATACTGGACTAATGATTGTGTTTTCCCTCTTTCACGTAGCACCGCTTTATAATCTTGTTCAATTTAATTTTTCAACGTTGAGATGTAACAAACGATAGAGATATATAAACAAATAACTCTTTTTCACTTGACATTATGGTCCCATACCTACCCTGTTCAGGTAACAAACGATAGAGGTATATAAACAAATAATTCTTCTTCAGTTGACATTATGGTCCCGTACCTACGCTTCTAGTGATTTCAATGATACCAGTACTACAAATTGAAGGTATCTCATCCTATTCAGATAACTGGGATCTTCTGACTGGTTTGATGCGGCCCGCCACGAATACTAAAACCTGACCAGGTTTGTTCACATAGATACATACATCTATGTTGAGTAGTGTCAACAAACAGTAAAAAGTTTGTAAGGGGTTCGAATGGCTCTGAGCACTATGGGACTAAACATCTGAGGTCATCAGTCCCCTAGAACTTAGAACTACTTCAACCTAACTAACCTAAGGACATCACACACATCCATGCCCGAGGCAGGATTCGAACCTGCGACCGTAGCGGTCGCACGGTTCCAGATTGCAGCGCCTAGAACCGCTCGGCCACACTGGCCGGCTTGTAAGGGGAACGCCCATCTTCAAGTTTCTGTAAGTGTGCGTGACGTTACGCAGGGCAACCCTTGAGCGTCCGTCTTGGTCTTGTCTTTCGGTAAGGGCTAGTCTAGCGAAGTGTTCGCTCTTGCCCTCAGCGCTAGACAGAGCAATGTTACAGTTCAGAAGGTAATGCAACTATCTGACCTACACGTGCGTAGCAGAGGTAGTCTTGGAATGCTCAGCAATTTACATAGGCACATCGTTGTCAGGCTTCCTGGTTTTAGATAATAGCTTCAGCTGACAGTAACCAGTTCTAACTAAAGAGAATCTTGTTTATCATCTGAGGTAACAAGAGCAGTGTATGAGTACGGCGAGTATTAGCCAGACCAGTGACTGAAAGAAGCGATGGTAGGAATCCAAAAGAGGAGGCCCAGTGTCATAACAACGAAATTTGACATAGTTTTGTGGTGGTAGACGCGAATGAAACACCGCAGGAAATCAGAAGCAAACGCATCTTCTCAGAATCTCAGTTCAAGCAGTTCTTGTTCTTCAACATGCAATAATTCGCATTCATTCGCTGCTCTAACCTAAACTCTGTATGTGTAGATGTGTGTGTATTTGGTGCTTAAAGGCGCTCAACGACGAGGTTACCAGCGGCCTTCCACACATTAAAACAAACGAATGGGGAAAAATTATTATAACGCGATCATACACGTTAAGACAACTCGATAGAATAGAAGGTGCTATACAGAAGACTAAAACCCAGTAAAACAACAAAGGAGCTAAAAGAAAGTCACTGGCTGAGCAGTTACATAAAATATTGGCGAGCCAGTCACCGTGTGAATTTATTAAAACCATCTAGCTATAACCTCGGTAAAAACGTTGGACGATTCACAAAACCTTAAAACTCTAAACACATTCGTTTGATCATGAGCTAAATTAGATTGCAGATCCGTCGGCAAGTATGCGCGGCCCACTGGTCGGAAAATACAGGGTGATTCAAAAAGAATACCACAACTTTAAAAATGTGTATTTAATGAAAGGAACATAATATAACCTTCTGTTATACATCATTACAAAGAGTATTTAAAAAGGTTTTTTTTTCACTCAAAAACAAGTTCAGAGATGTTCAATATGGCCCCCTCCAGACACTCGAGCAATATCAACCCGATACTCCAACTCGTTCCACACTCTCTGTAGCATGTCAGGCGTAACAGTTTGGATAGCTGCTGTTATTTCTCGTTTCAAATCATCAATGGTGGCTGGGAGATGTGGCCGAAACACCACATCCTTAACATACCTCCATAAGAAAAAATCGCAGGGGGTAAGATCAGGGCTTCTTGGAGGCCAGTGATGAAGTGCTCTGTCACGGGCTGCCTGGCGGCCGATCCATCGCCTCGGGTAGTTGACGTTCAGGTTTCATAACTAACCTTTTTCTTAGGACTCTCCATACAGTTGATTGTGGAATTTGCAGCTCTCTGCTAGCTCTGCGAGTCGATTTTCCTGGGCTGCGAACAAATGCTTGCTGGATGCGTGCTACATTTTCATCACTCGTTCTCGGCCGTCCAGAACTTTCCCCTTTGCACAAACACCCATTCTCTGTAAACTGTTTATACCAACGTTTAATACACCACCTATCAGGAGGTTTAACACCATACTTCGTTCGAAATGCACGCTGAACAGCTGTTGTCGATTCACTTCTGCCGTACTCAATAACACAAAAAGCTTTCTGTTGAGCGGTCGCCATCTTAGCATCAACTGACGCTGACGCCTAGTCTTCAGCGCCTCAAGCGAACAAATGTACAACTAAATGAAACTTTATAGCTCCCTTAATTCGCCGACAGATAGTGCTTAGCTCTGCCTTTTGTCGTTGCAGAGTTTTAAATTCCTGAATTTGTGGTATTCTTTTTGAATCACCCTGTACAATGCGACCCAATAAAATGTGGCGCGCAATGATCTGTACGCCACAAGCGCCACACGTTGGAGGGTCCTCTCGCCGGAGCAAGAAGACATGCGTCATAGGGCTGTGCCCGTGCGAAGACGAGTGAGGAGGACCTCGTCCTGTCGACGTGGCTGAAACGATGTGCATCACGGGCGAGTTGTGGGCTCTGCTTTTTTTTGGGTCGTCGGTCTTCTGACTGGTTTGATGGGTCTGCCACGAATTCCTCTCCTGTGCCAACCTCTTCATCTCAGAGTAGCACTTGCAACTAAGTCCTCAATTATTTGCTGTATGTATTCCAATCTCTGTCTTCCTCTATAGTTTTGCCCGCTACAGTTCCTTATAGTACCATCGAAGTAATTCCTTCATGCCATTTCATCCTGACTCTTCTACTTACAAGCGTTTTCCACACATTCTTTTCCTCTTCGATTCTGCGCAGCACCTCATTCCTTGCGTTACTAGAACATCCAATTTTCAACAGTCGTCTGTAGCACCACATCTCAAATGCTTCGATCGTCTTCAGCTCCGGTTTTCCCACAGACTATGTTTCATTACCATACAATGCTGTACTTCAAACGAACATTCCAAAAAATTTCTTCCTCAAATTAAGGCCTATATTTGAAACTAGCAGACTTCTCTTGGCCAGTAATGCCCTTTCTGTCAGTGTTAGCCTGCTTTCGATGTCCTCCTTGCTCCGTCCGTCGTTGGTTATTTTACTGCCTAGGTAGTAGAGCTCCTTAACTTCATCGACTTCGTGACCACAAGTTCCTGAAGTGAAGATTCTCGCTGTTCTGATTTCTGAAATTTCTCGTTACCTTCGTCTTTATTCGATTTACTCTCAGTCCATATTTTGTACTCATTACATTATTCATTCCACTCGGCACATCTTGTAACTCTTCTTCAATTTCACTCAGGATAGCAATGTCACCAGCGAACCAAAAAAAAAAAAAGTATTCAAATGGCTCTGAACACTATGGGACTAAACATCTGAGGTCATCAGTCCCCTAGAACTTAGAACTACTTAAACCTAACTAACCTAAGGACATCACACACATCCATGCCCGAGGCAGGATTCGAACCTGCAACTGTAGCAGTCGCGCGGTCCCGGACTGAAGCGCCTAGATCCGTTCGGCCACAGTGGGCAGCTATCAGCGAATCGTACCATTGATATCCTTCCACCTTGAATTATAATTCCACTCCTGAAACTTTCTTTTATTTCATCATTGGTTCTTCGATATAAAGATTGAAAAGTAGGGGCAAAAGACTACAGCCCTGTCTTCTTTTTAATCCGAGCCCTTCGCTCTTGGGCAGCACTCATTATTCCCTGTGGGCTCTTGTACATATTTTACATTACCCATCCCTCCCTATAGTTTAACCCTATTATTCTTAAAATTCTCATATCTTGCTCTATTTTACATTGTCGAACGCTTTTTCAAGGTCGACAAATACTATGAACGTCTCTTCATTTTTTTGTAGTCTTGCTTCCATTATGAACCGCAACGTCAGAATTGCCTCTCATCTATCACATCCTCCATTTACTTTTCCATTCTCCTGTATATTATTCTTGTCAGCAACTTGGATGCATGAGCTGTTAACCTGATTGTTCGTAATTCTCGCACCTGTCCGACCTTGCAGCCTTCGGAATTGTGTGGATGATATTTTTCCGAATTTCAGATGGTATGTCGCCAGACTCATAGATTCTACACACCAACGTGAATAGTCGTTATATTGTTACTTCCCACAAATATTTTAGAAATTCTTATGGAATATTATCTATCCCTTCTGCCTTACTTGATCTAAAGCTCTTTTAAATTCTGTTTCTACTATCGGATGCCCTGTTTCTTCTAAATCGACTGCTATTTCTTCTTCTATCACATCAGACAAATCTTCACCCTGACAGAGGCTTTCACTGTATTCTTTCCACCTATCCGCTCTCTCCTCTTCGTTTAACAGTGGAATTCCCGTTTCTCTCTTAATGTTACTACATTTGCTTGTAATGCCACCGAAGGTTGTTTTGACTTTTCGGAATGCTCAGAGTGCCCTTGCAACAATCATTTATTTCATTTTATTCACAATTTTCATGTAGCCATTTCGTCTTAGCTTCCGTGCACTTCATACTTATTTTATTCCTCAGCGACGTGTATTTCTGTATTCCTCAGTTCCCGGAAACATTTTTGTACTTCCTCCTTTCATAGACAAACTGAAATGTTTCTTCTTTTACCCACGGTTTCTTAGCAGTTACCTTATTTGTACCTATGTTTGTCTTTCCAGCTTCTTTGATGGGCTTTGCTACACAGAGCTTATCATCGGTCACTTCCAACCACTCATCCTCCCGAAGAAGCAAGACACTAGAGTTCAACAGCGAGGTCATAGCATGCTGGGGTATGGCACACTTAAATACCGGGATCAAGACACTCCTCCTTCGCTGCTAGATCCAACCTTTCGTTCCCCGCAATTCCCATGTGCTCTGATACCTAGCAAAAAGACACTTCCGTCCCTAGACAATGTAGTTGGAGAGGGTATCCTGGATGGTTTGAAATACTTTGTCTCCTGAGTATAAACGTTTCAGCGATTGAAGGGCACGCAGAGAATCGGAACAGACAAGAAATTTAGGTTCTCCAGGTGCCCGCAAGATCGCATATAATTCCGCATCAAAGACAGTAAAGGCTTGACGCAGTCGGATTTTGTGGCCACGACAATCCCCTTGTTTTGACCCATCATTAAAAACAGCTACATTGTTGTAATGCTCAGATAAAATGTCAGAAAATATCGCTTTGAAAACGGAAGCAGGCGTCCTATCTCTCCTTGCCACACCAAATCTAAAATCACTCTTGGTCTCTACAGTAACCAGGGCGGCAGACGGTTTAAAACCTGGATTTGAGGTCGTAACTGGCCGGCCAAGGTGGCCGAGCGGTTCTAGGCGCTACAGTCAGGAACCGCGTGACCGCTACGGTCGCAGGTTCGAATCCAGCCTCGGGCATGGATGTGTGTGATGTCCTTAGGTTAGTAAGGTTTAAGTAGTTCCAAGTTCTAGGGGACTGATGACCTCAGAAGTTAAGTCCCATAGTGTTCAGAGCCATTTGAACCATTTGAGGTCGTACTTGCTCCACAATGAGTGACTCCAGCACACGCTGCACGCGGATCGCAAACGGCATTGCGGCTCATGGACGGTTGGAGAAAAGGTGTTCGAGAGGCGGACGAGCAACAGTGTGCTATCTTTCAGTAGTTATTTATTTTGATTCTCTTTCCCACTTCCACTGTCTCCATCTCTCTCAGCATAAAAATGCACGAAAATGTTTACATACCCAAAGTTTTCGGAAAATTTTTAGAGGTGCTGAGGAAGGTGATATTAGGCTGCTGGTACCCCACTTTTCAGCCTCATGGAACATGTACTGTGTTTGCTCTCCGATAGGAGCATTCTTCCGCTAGTTTCCTTCTTTTACTTGCCGCAGCAGAGCACGTCATTCATATGAAAAAAACTTGATGAATCAGTACAGTTTTGATAGTTTAATTATACAAAACTGAAGCAAATCAAAACTAATTGTGCACCTCACATTAGATTTCCAGCGCACAAAATTTTTCATGTGCTTCAGTATTACTGCATAGGGCTTCCTAAACCCTTATGAATATAACAGACACTTTACAGCATATTTCTACCTGCTACGTCACTTTATGATTACGTTTTCGCCTCACACTGGATTTTACGTCCATGTTTTACGCGTTTCTCGGATACGGAAAAAGATATCAATAAAATTTTCAATTTTGTTTGGGATCGGAATGTTAGGAATATATCGCAAAAATTGCAGCCATTACATTTACATAGCTGTCTTGGAATCAAAGGCTCGGCTTTGGTGCGAAAATCAATGGTGGAAAACGCTTTTGGGGGAGTTCTCTAAGGAACCGCCCATGACCTAATAACATCGAACTCCTGTATTGCAAACACCGATAAAAATATCAAGAAAATTTTCAGCGTGGTTCAGGATCAATGTCTTACGAACATGTCGTAAAAATGCGTAAAAATGTCATTAATGTTTTGTTCACAGCCGACTTGAAATCCGCGGTTTGGTTCTGTCTTACGTTCTTTTTGCTTGTTTTCTAAGGAACCACCCATAAACTAATAAATATTTTGGAAAATGGAAACACGTCACCTTTAGACAAATACCTAGATGTTGTTGTTGTGGTCTTCAGTCCTGAGACTGGTTTGATGCAGCTCTCCATGCTACTCTATCCTGTGCAAGCTTCTTCATCTCCCAGTACCTACTGCAACCTACATCCTTCTGAATCTGCTTAGTGTATTCATCTCTTGGTCTCCCTCTACGATTTTTACCCTCCACGCTGCCCTCCAATACTGAATTGGTGATCCCCTGATGCCTCAGAACATGTCCTACCAACCGATCCCTTCTTCTGGTCAAGTTGTGCCACAAACTTCTCTTCTCCCCAATTCTATTCAATACTTCCTCATTAGTTA
The DNA here is from genome assembly GCF_023864275.1 of Schistocerca cancellata. Taxonomy (NCBI): domain Eukaryota; kingdom Metazoa; phylum Arthropoda; class Insecta; order Orthoptera; family Acrididae; genus Schistocerca; species Schistocerca cancellata. The sequence goes on along the minus strand of NC_064628.1, from coordinate 112,282,932 downwards.
TGTGATCTACCCATCTAATCTTCAGCATTCTTCTGTAGCACCACATTTCAAAAGCTTCTATTCTCTTCTTGTCCAAACTATTTACCGTCCATGTTTCACTTACATACATGGCTACACTCCATACAAATACTTTCAGAAATGACTTTCTGACACTTAAATCTATATTCGATGTTAACAAATTTCTCTTCTTCAGAAACGCTTTCCTTGCCATTGCCAGTCTACATTTTATATCCTCTCTACTTCGACCATCATCAGTTATTTTGCTCCCCAAATAGCAAAACTCCTTTACTACTTTAAGTGTATCATTTCCTAATCTAATTCCCTCAGCATCAACCGACTTAATTCGACTACATTCCATTATCCTCGTTTTGCTAGATAATATATCTTTAAGATTTGAGTAATTTGCTGCGATTATTTATTATTTAGATTTCGCCTCTTACCCAGTATTACGTGCGTATTTTAAATGTACAAGTAGGATAACTTTGAACTTCTGTATCTCTGAAACAGATAGAAATATCAAGAAAATATTTGAGGTTGTTCGATCAAAGGATGGTGGAAATATACCGTAAACATTTCAGCCATTTTCTGTGCATAGCCGATTTTGAATCCACGGCCCGTTCTGGTACGGAAGAATTGTAAGAAAGATATTTTTTGGGATTTTCTAAGGAACCGTCGATGAATTTAGACCACATCAAATACAAAAAGAACCAAACGATTTGTTCCGCTCGCCTAAGCAAGAGGAAGTGTGTAATATTCGAACTTATTATTCGAACTGTGACCGTGAACTGTAGGATAGTGACACTAAGACTAGTCTTCTGTTGGGTACACAAACAATGCCAAGCCCAAGGGCTATTCAAACCATCTCTATCACCAATATAACCCGAGGTATGAGCCCCGGGAGAACCCCGTTTTTATGGGCGGGGTTTAGGAACGTATTAGGTATTTCACGCTGTCGCATGTGTACTGATAGAAGGCCATGTTTCACTGTTAGTGATTACTGGAAATAGCGAAGAGTGCATGTTCATTTGCCGCACAAAAGGAATTGACCACTCTTGTTGCCTGCCATCCTGATTTGATGTGCTATTGGTATGAACCACCAGTTGCTGTATTACAGTAAGGTGTAAGTGGACTGCTGTGCTTGTTATGACCTTCATCTTCTGCGGGTGGCTACTGAACATTCTCATTTGTAACTGATATGGCTAGAATTACTGGGAACAGTAAGGTCTGATACAAAATATGATATAGTAGAAAAAAAAACATTTCTTTTTCGTGGTAGGCAAAATGTGATGCCTTCGATTAGGATTATTTCTTTAATGTTCCTTTCTGAGGCAGTATGGATTGTTAGATTAGCACAGAATTTCAGAATCTCAGTACGCTTGTATCCTCTGCAGGCAACGGACTTTTTCAGTTGTTTAGTGACATTAAAGCAAAGACATCAGTGGAGCAGCTTTCAATTGCGATGTTAATAATTTTTAACTATGTTGAAAGGTTTCGCGCTTGGTTTTATTTTGAGCAAATGTAGATCCTTACAAACTAATACATCAATATATCGCTCTCAGGAATTTTGGTTGTGATTGTAGATGTCTGTTATAGCGCTAGGGGATATGTTGTTATTGAAAGAAGCACTTACCGCCCTTCAAAAAATAGTTTTATTTGTTAATTATAAGCACAACAGATCAGTCTGCTTAAATTCTGTAGTCCTGAAGTCTTAGCGCCAACAAAGAGCAGAGCCTGACTGAATGATTCCTGCTAAGAAGGAAGCAACGGGGACGTGGTAAGTCTTAAGATTCTACTTAACTTCCATCGAAGTTCGATTGTCTTCATCCATGTTAAAACGACTCCTGTTTCTTCTTCTATCACATCAGACAAATGTCCTCCTCATAGAGGCTTTCAATGTACCCTTTTTATCTATCCCCTCTCTCTCTGCTCTACTTTTAACAGTGGAATTCCGGTTGCAAATTCCCGTTACTCTCTTAATGTTACCACCCTTGCTTTTAGTTTCACCGATGGTTGTTAAGACATTCCTGTACGCTAAGTCAGTCCTTCCGACAATCATTTCTTTTTTCGATTTCTTCTCATTTTTAATACAGCCATTTGATATTAGTTTCCCTGCACTTCCTACTTATTTCATTCCTCAGCGATTTGTGTTTCTGTATTCCTGAATTTCCCTTAACATTTTTGTGCTTCCTTCTTTCATCGGTCAACTGAAGTATTACTTCTGTTACCCATGATTTCTTCGCGGTGACCTTCGTTATACCTATGTTTTTCTTTCCAGCTTTAGTGATTGCACTGTTTAGATATGTTCATCCCCCTTCAACTGCACTGCCTACTGAGCTATACCCTATTGGTGTATCGTCAACCTAAGAGAACTTCCAGCAATCTCGTCATTCCTTAGAGCCCGTATGCCACTTGTTTATGTACTGTTTCTTCCTGACTAATCTCTTAAACTTCATCCTACTCTTCACTACTACTAAATTGTGGTCTGAGTCTATATCTGTTCCTGGGTACGCCTTACAATCCAGTATCTGGTTTGGGAATCTCTGTCTTACCATGATGTAATCTAACTGAAATCTTCCTGTATCATCCGGCCTTTTCAAGTATACCTTCTCCTCCTGTGATTCTTGAACAGAGTATTCACTATTACGAGCTGAAATTAATTTCAGAAATCAATTATTTTCTCTCCTCTCTCATTCCTTGTCCCAATCCTATATTCTCCTTCACCTTTTCTTCTTCTCCTTCTCATACAACAGCATTCCAGTCCCCCATGACCATCAGATTTTCACCTCCTCTTATGTACTGTATTAACCTTCAATGTCCTCACATACTTTCTCTGTCGTTTATCTTCATCTTGCAACTATGTTTGTCGATGTTTGTTTGCTGTCATTTGTGATAAGAATAACCCTGTCACTGAACTATTCACAGTAACACATTCTCTGACCTTCCCGTTCGTAAACAACACTACTCCCGTTGTTGTGTCTTCTGCTGCTGTCAGCATTACCCTATTCTCGTCTGACCAGATATCCTAGTCTTCTTTTCATTTCGCTTCACTGACCAACACTATATCTAGACTGAGAGTTAACATTTCCCTTAACAGATTGTCTAGCTTCTCTTTTACGCTCAAGCTTCTGACATTCTGTACCCCGACTCGTAGAACGTTATACATTCATTGGTTATTCAATCCTTTTCTCATGACCAACTCCCTCTTGGCAGTCCCCTTCTAAAGATACGAAGTGGGGATTATTCCGGAATCTTTTGCCAATAGAGAAATCATCATAACATTTTTCATTTAATGCACAGGAAACAATTTATTTTGGGTGAGCAAGATAAACGGGATACGCTGTATATCGATGAGTCTATTGTTAAATGAGATAAATATGATTGTTATGCTTCTCAGTGCAGCTAAATTCGAACTTTAATAAAAGTTCATGAGACTATAATGAGATTTAGCGTTTCCTTCGTTATTACTTGCACAGAATTTAATGTATTTATAACAGTAACATTCGACACGATGTATCACATGCATGAATTCAAAGTAATGATAAATATCAATAAATCATTGCATGTAGTAGAATATTTGTTTATTTATTTGTTTATTGTTTCATGGTTTGATAGAGGGAATAAATACCTTCAGCGTAAACAGTGAAATGTAAACTGGTGAATGCTAGTCGTTTCACCGCCAGGGGACACATTAGGAGGAAAAGAGCCTTCATCACCTCATGAAATGTGAGATATATCTGGCAGATAAACACGGAAGCTTTCGTGGCCGATACAGGGGCTGCAGATATTTGTTGCGGATGGTGCGGCTCGTATGAAACATGAGACTTCCCGCAAAGGTTACCTCCGGGGGATCTGCGTGGGCGCCACCTAACGTGCCCGACGCAATATCTGTGTTACCTGAAATTGATAGGCTGCGCATTAACTCAGTCGAATTCGTATGATATCCAACGAACACTTCCAGGTTGTTGCGTCATACCAGTCAGGCAATACCAAGTGGATTGATCTTCTGGGTGGCCGTTATGATGAAATATATGATCTACAAGTAATTCCATTTCCAATAATTGAAATTTGTTCTTCCAGTTGGAAAAAAATGCAACATTTTGCAATCTATTTGTTTCAAAACACGTCCAAGGCACAGGCCAGTTCTGTGATTTTATTTCAATAGCACACTCTGCGCTAATGTGATAACACTGACTTTTAGAGTTTCAATGATTAACTAAAATTAACGTTGGAAGTACGCTGTTTATGTTCTTACATTGGTAACGCCACCGCCACGTAGCGCTCTATATGAAAATCACTGACTGTCCTGTGTGAAGTCTGAGGCTGGTTGGCATTGTTGTAATACTCGCCATTGTAGTGTGGGGCTGTTGGCTGTTAACAGCGCATAGTGTTGCGCAGTTGGAGGTGAGCCGCCAGCAGTGGTGGATGTGGGGAGTGAGATGACGGATTTTAGAGAATGGATAATCTGGAGGTGTGCCCATCAGAAACAGTACATTTGTAAGAATGGATGTCATGAACTGCTATATATATTATGACTTTTGAACACTAGTAAGGTAAATACATAGTTTGTTCTCTATCAAAATCTTTCATTTGCAAACAATGCCTATCAGTAGTTAGTGCCTTCAGTAGTTTGAATCTTTTATTTAGCTGGCAGTAGTGGCGCTCGCTGTATTGCAGTAGTTCGAGCCCTAGCTAATATGGTATTTTCTTACACAACTTTACATATTGGTACCATATTCCTCTAAAACAGAATTACACAGCTTTCTGATTATTTGACAGAGAAACAAACATCTTTTTACTATGTGAGTGACACATGTTTAAACAATTACACAGTTGAATAACTTCACACTTATGAAATTGTATTTTGTCTGTACTGTGTGAACTGTTCATATTTTTTCGGAACCATTGTGATACTATGAGAGCTTTGAATGATGTATTTGGTATGGGATCATGATTTTTAAAGTACGTTTGAGGTAGAGGTTTTGAAATTATTGCAGAAAGCTACGACGTTTTTGAGATTTGGCTGAGTTTTTATGATATTATTACGATGACAATGTGTATTATGCTGTTGAGGTATGTTTGTGATCAATAAGCTGATACTATATGAGGAATTTGATTATGCTATGTATCTGTTATGATGAAATATTGAAGAAGTGTCGACGAATATGTATATGTGTAATAAGGTAAGGAATAATGAGTAGTGCTTAGGGACTCTGATATGTGAAAAAGGATGTTGGAAACCAAGAATCGTACTTTAAGAGTTATGAAATGTGTGTACATGCGTGAATGTATCACAATGCCGGCGAAAATTTTTTGGACACTGTTGTATTTATAGAATTTTGTTTCTACAGATTTGCAACGGAAATATTTCGACCTGTGAAATTTTATTTCTTTCAAACTGTCACTGTAGCGGAACCTGATGTCGTAAATATTTCGGTAAGGAAGGTAGGTCACTGTAAGCACCCAGCTGCGTGACATTCGCCTGGGGAAAAGCCATTGGTGTGTGCCTTTCAGAGGCAGAGGTGGAAAAAGAAAAGGAGAGGCCATTAATCTCGCTATTGACATTCCTTTCTAGAAAGCATCGCAAATACGACACGCTCATTACTTGGAAAGGTACTTACATCTGCACACCTGATTATGACAAGCGTCTGTCTACGAGAGTTGAGAGAATTTCTACTAACTTATGAAATGCCACATGACTATTGAATGATATTTTTGTGCTTTACTTTGTACATAGTTGCTTGTTTCATTTGATATCTGATTTCCAGCTATGTTGCAACATTGGTTTTATAAAATAAAATTAAATGCATTTGCTAATGTGAACACTTTCTGTCAACAGATCTATTAAATAATAATTTTATGATTCACATTCTTCGAAAAAGGAGCACTTGGAAAGGAAAGAACAATAAGAAGGGATTAATAACAGTTATTGCATAAGTAATTTTCTTTTCAACTACTTGGTAATTTTTTTTTGGTAGAGTAACTTCTTGTGGTGCACCACTTTAATGACATAGATATTAAGATGTGAATAGACATTTCCCTTTTCTGCATTGTAGTCTTTAGTGTAATATTTTTTCTGCTTGAGCTTTGTCATGTTTAGGTATAATTTATAGCATTTGCTGCTGCTGTTTGCCAGGCATAGTCTTACAGAATTTGACTCTGTATTACTCTATAAAGCCAGTTTTATTACTGATTTATTTTTCTTGTTTGCTGCACAGTGCCTTATATTACTTGTAATATTGCTATTGCTTTGCTAATTTAGATTTCCTGCTGCTTGCTTTGCCAATTTGCATTTTTTTGTCATTGCTGTTTGTGTTAATTGTTTTGCTCTGCTGCATTGCCTCGTCTCTTAGTTTAGCATCTGAGCTCCGTAGATTTAAGTTAGCTTAAGAAAGGGTAGGATATATAAGAGAATGAGTTGTGATGAATTGGAAGAAATGCCTTGAGAAGCTATAAGAAAATGGTTTGGCCAAAAATGTATTTTGAAAGAGGATATGATCAAAAAAGTAGGGTTTAGAGACAACAGGTTTAGGTAGGATTTTCTTGGAAATAAATTATTAGGTAAGATAATGGAAAATAAATAATGAGGTAAGAAATATGTGAACATATAAATACAGAAAGCTAGCTTGGATAGGATTTTTTTGGTGGAAACAAATGTTGAATAAGAGGAAAGATCTACGGAATGATGTTTTGTGTTGGACTGCGGTATCAAATGTCACACTGAAAACAAACCCTGTCCTGTACTTCTGTGTTATTATGCAATGTGAATTTGTGTTTTCCTGTCTTTATGTGTTTAGCTAATAAGAGTTATGTTGTAGAATTTTTCTAATAATATGTTATTTACTTTGTAGAGATGTTTAGACGTTATGTATTCTGTTCTGTTTGAATGCTCATATGTGAAATTAATGTTTCGAAAACTATTCTCATTATTTCATATATTTACTTATGTCATAATTCCTGTAACACTGATGTATATGTTTATTTCTATTCTTTTGTAAAGCCTGTATTACTACAAATGTTATCTGTATTATTATGTTTTTAATGATGTTTTCTGTATCTTTGTAATTGTATTCTCATGTTATAAAATTGTGATGGACACCAGTTCAGCAAATTAAGTAACTTGTAAGCATTCATTTCAGTGCACAGGTTTCTGTTGGTCATAGTAATGCACAATATGTGAGAAGTTGGGACTTTTAGTGTTTGCACGGGTGTTAATAATTCAGCAAGGGACTGGATAACAGCATTGCTGGTTCTAAGGACAACTCCAAAAACTTTGTGAGTGCACAAGTGGTGGTTTATGGACTTGCTATATTGTCTGCAAGACTCTTCGATGGTGATTGTGCACCTGCACAGTCGCAACAGATGGCTGCTGGCCATGTCTACAAGGACTGAAGTGGGTCTGCACCTTCGATAGCCCACCAGTACCATTATTTCTACAAGGACTACAGTGGGTTTTCATCTTTGAAGGCCCACCAATACCATAATCTCTACCAGGACTACAGTGGGTCTGCTCTTTGATGACCTACCTACCAACATTCTTCAAAACTTCGACTGACTTTGCAGTGGTTTGCTCTGTTGTGGCCTATTACCTGTCTGCATGTCAAGATGGTGGTGGTGGTTAGTGTTTAACGTCCCGTCGACAACGAGGTTATTAGAGACGGAGCGCAAGGTCGGGTTAGGGAAGGATTGGGAAGGAAATCGGCCGTGCTCTTTCAAAGGATACATCCCGGCATTTGCCTGAAACGATTTAGGGAAATCACGGAAAACCTAAATCAGGATGGCCGGAGACGGGATTGAACTGTCATCCTACCGAATGCGAGTCCAGTGTGCTAACTACTGCGCCACCTCACTCGGTGCATGTCAAGAGTCAGGACTGTCTTTCCGTTGGAAGGACAACACTACTTCTTCAAGACTGCATGGAAATCCACTACTTCCGTGTGCATTCTCTTTTACTGCTCAGACTTTGAGAAAAAAAAACCACTGCAATTTTACTGTGATGAATGATCAGGACTGTCTTTATGGACTATGAGAAAATTTTAGCTTTTGTCCAACATTGTATCAATAAGTGTGTGCATTTGATTTCTTTGTTATTATAACTATGAAATTTTTTTTCAAATCTGTATTGGCCACTGCCAAAAACAATTTGTAAAATTTTTTGTTGGGAGCATGGGGGCTATGGAAGTACGCTGTTTAGGTTCTTATATTGGTAACGCCACCGCCACGTAGCGCTCTATATGAAAATCACTGACAGTCCTGTGTGCAGTCTGAGGCTGGTTGGCATTGTTCTAATACTCGCCATTGTAGTGTTGGGCTGTTGGCTGTTAACAGCGCGTAGCTTTGCACAGTTGGGAGGTGAGCCGCCAGCAGTGGTGGATGTGGGGAAGTGAGATGGCGGATTTTTGATAGCGGATGATATGGACGTGTGTCCATCAGAAACAGTACATTTGTAAGAATAGATGTCATGAACTGCTATATATATTATAACTTTTGAACACTACTAAGGTAAATACATAGTTTGTTCTCTATCAAAATCTTTCATTTCCTAACTATGCCTATCAGTAGTTAGTGCCTTCAGTAGTTTGAACCTTTATTTAGCTGGAAGTAGTGGCGCTCGCTGTATTGCAGTAGTTCGAGTAATGAAGATTTTTGTGAGGTAAGTGATTTGTGAAAGGTATAGGTTAATGTTAGTCAGGGCCATTATTTTGTAGGGATTTCTGTATGTCAGATTGCGTTGAGCTAAAAAATATTGTGTCAGTTTAGTGTTGATGAGAATAGGTAAAGAGCGAAATGTCTGAGTAAGTTCAGTTTTGCTCATCTGTTTGAAAATCAAATAGTGTAAGAGGTTTATCAGCACAGTCATTCACTAATTTTTCTAAGGGGACGTTTCAACGTCTCCAGAAATCTGTAGTACTAACGAAAAATGGCTTCCTGCTGCAATAAGGCTGACGCATTGACCATCTGATTTGACCTAATCCGGAAGACAAATCAAAAGAGTGTTTAGCTACCTGTTACTTGCAACGAAACTAACTTCACTGTACGGTATCTCTTCCTGTCACTCTTGTAAAGCCAGCCGATAACCTGAAAACGTAATAGGAGACCTTGGTGTCTGTTAGACATAATGCCTTCAGGACTATATGACCCAAATATTTTTGTCTTTCGGTCCACAGTATTTCACATTGTAAGATTAAACGTGGTGCAGTTTCATCTCAAAAGCGCATAGCCTACACTACGGAGGTTTTTTCTCTATTGCCATAATGTACATATGTTCCTTAAAGTTCTCACGGCCATTATATAATATTCATCATGAGTTTAATATGTCTGCTGTTCAAGAGCAGGATGACAAAACTTCGTTTTAAAAATGGTTTCGGCATCATTAGTTTCCACATTTTTTTCTGGTCTCATAGTCGAAAATGATAACTGCTGCCTTCTTATCCAACTATGTAGTTCAGATTGTGTCACCACGTTAATGATAGTGAATACAGGTTCCGTGCCAACAACTGTGGCACTGCCCCCATCCTGACTACCTTATCGCTTTATTCGTTACCAATAACCGAGTGACCAGAGACCACAGCAACTTTACTCTGTTTACTCTATTGTGTCCCCCTAGCGATCCTCGCCATTCTGTGACTATCTTTGTTCTCCTGGTAGGGGCTAACAGAGATTTCAAGGCTGCTTGGCTGGCTGAATGAATGTACATGCTACGAACTTTTTAGCACCTATTCAGATTTGCATTCGTGCACATTCTGACAGCTAAGTACCTGGCCCCGGAATGGTGTAACAAACTTTCCAATAGAAATGCTCCTAGTGTAACTCTAACAAACTTTGCAATTGAAATGGTCTTAGTGTAACTCTATACTAGGACCATTTCCTTTGGAAAGTTTGTTACCCGGTACACAGTTTGCGCAGGGTATTCGTTCACAGAATGAGCTTACATAATTACCTACATCTGCACTCAGTTACGTATTCAGTATTTGTTGTCATCATCATCATCATCATCATCATCATTTTAGACTGATTATGCCTTTCAGCGTTCAGTCTGGAGCATAACCCCCCTTATACAGTTCCCCCATGATCCCCTATTCAGTGCTAACATTGGTGCCTCTTCTGATGTTAAACCTATTACTTCAAAATCATTCTTAACCGAATCCAGGTACCTTCTCCTCGGTCTGCCCCGACTCCTCCTACCCTCTACTGCTGAATCCATGAGTCTCTTGGGTAACCTTGCTTCTCCCATGCGTGTAACATGACCCCACCATCTAAGCCTGTTCGCCCTGACTGCTACGTCTATAGAGTTCATTCCCAGTTTTTCTTTGATTTCCTCATTGTGGACACCCTCCTGCCATTGTTCCCATCTACTAGTACCTGCAATCATCCTAGCAACTTTCATATCCGTAACCTCAACCTTGTTGATAAGATAACCTGAATCCACCCAGCTTTCGCTCCCATACAACAAAGTTGGTCGAAATATTGAACGGTGCACAGATAACTTAGTCTCGGTACTGACTTCCTCTTGCAGAAGAGAGTAGATCGTAGCTGAGCGCTCACTGCATTAGCTTTGCTACACCTCGCTTCCAGTTCTTTCACTATGCTGCCATCCTGTGAGAATATGCATCCCAAGTACTTGAAACCGTCCACCTGTTCTAACTTAGTTCCTCCTATTTGGCACTCAATCCGTTGATATTTCTTTCCCACTGACATTACTTTCGTTTTGGAGATGCTAATCTTCATACCATAGTCCTTACATTTCTGATCTAGCTCTGAAATATTACTTTGCAAACTTTCAATCGAATCTGCCACCACAACTAAGTCATCCGCGTATGCAAGACTGCTTATTTTGTGTTCACATATCTTAATCTCACCCAGCCAGTCTATTGGTTTCAACATATGATCCATAAATAATATGAACAACAGTGGAGACAGGTTGCCGCCTTGTCTTACCCCTGAAACTACTCTGAACCATGAACTCAATTTACCGTCAACTCTAACTGCTGCCTGACAATCCATGTAAAGGCCTTTAATTGCTTGCAAAAGTTTGCCTCCTATACCATAATCTTGTAGAACAGACAATAACTTCCTCCTAGGAACCCGGTCATATACCTTTTCTAGATCTATAAAGCATAGATACAATTCCCTGTTGCACTCATAACACTTTTCCATTATTTGCCGTAAGCTAAAGATCTGGTCCTGACAACCTCTAAGAGGCCTAAACCCACACTGATTTTCATCCAATTGGTCCTCAGCTAATACTCGCACTTTGCTTTCAACAATACCTGAGAAGATTTTACCCACAACGCTGATTAAAGAGATACCTCTGTAGTTGTTACAATCTTTTCTGTTTCCATGTTTAAAGATTGGTGTGATTACTGCTTTTGTCAAGTCTGATGGAACCTGTCCCGACTCCCAGGCCATTTCAATTATCCTGTGTAGCCATTTAAGACCTGACATTCCACTGTATTTGATGAGTTCCGACTTAATTTCCTCCACCCCAGCCGCTTTATTGCACTGCAATCTATTGACCATTTTTTCCACTTCCTCAAATGTGATCCTATTTCCATCATCATTCCTATCCCATTCTACCTCGAAATCTGAAACATGACTGATCGCATTTTCACCTACATTGAGCAACTCTTCAAAATATTCCCTCCATCTGCCCAAGGCATCCACAGGATTCACCAGCAGTTTTCCTGACCTGTCCAAAATACTTGTCATTTCCTTCTTACCTCCCTTTCGAAGACTGCTAATTACACTCCAGAATGGTATTTGTTGTAGACGAAAAAAATAATGAACAGTGCTTAACGTTCTATGACTCACATTTTATCATGTATCTTTGGAACTTGTCACTGCATCATCATCTTCGACACCGACATCGTTACAATAAAGGTCAAGGAATAAGTTGATGCATCTTCGTTACAACCTTAGACATATTTTCCCCACATATTTTCGATAGTCGGTCAGTCTTTTTATTAATGTTGAATTTGGCGCTAAATCCTGTTATATTCTCTTGGTTTTGGAACTGCTTTCGAGCCGTGCGCATTGATAAGCAACTACACTTGCGCTGAAAGATCAAGAACTGATCCAAGTCTGAAGGTTGGAGCTCAGAGGGTTCATGGCACCTGTTCAAAAATCATCCCAGTGACAGTGTTTATATTTTTACATACAAAGTGTTAGTGGTATACGTGCAGAAATTTCTGCTGATGACTGAGGACAGTGTATTGAATAACACTATATAAGAATTTAATTCATTTGCAGATTAATACTTGCAGCTATTACAAGTATGAGTAGTACCTTTACAGGTTGGTTAGTATCTCCAAGTACGTGTGAGACAAGGAAGCCGTTAATGTTTACTTTCCCCGGGAAGCATGTTAAGTACTGATTGATGGAGACAAGGCACGCAAAACGGATAGCCTATACTGACAGGCGTAGCCAACGTCACAGTGCTGTTACGACCGTGCAAAATACATCAGTTACTAAATTATGTCATTTATTTGCGGCAGAACTGTTTGACACAAAGAGATAACAACTAACATACTGAAGTGGGTACCTTTTTAAGTCATCAGTCTTCTGACTGTTTTCATGCTACCCTCCACGAATTACTCTCCTGCAAAATACGTCCGCAATTGCCTGAGTGATGTATTCTAAGCCCGCATCTCGTGGTCGTGCGGTAGCGTTCTCGCTTCCCACGCCCGGGTTCCCGGGTTCGATTCCCGGCGGGGTCAGGGATTTTCTCTGCCTCGTGATGGCTGGGTGTTGTGTGCTGTCCTTAGGTTAGTTAGGTTTAAGTAGTTCTAAGTTCTAGGGGACTTATGACCACAGCAGTTGAGTCCCATAGTGCTGAGAGCCATTTGAACCATTTGATGTATTCTAATCTCTGTCTCTCTTCCAGTTTTTATCCTCTACAGTTTCCTTTAGTACCATCGAAGGTATTCCCTGATGTCTCAACAGTTGTCCTATCATCCTGTCCCTTCTTATTTTCAGTGCTTCCAGTATATTCCTTTCCTCTCCGATCCTACCGAGAACCTCCTCATTTTAACCTTATCAGTCCACCTAATCTTAAACATTCTTCTTTAGCATCATATCTCAAAGGCGATTCACGTCTGTTCCGGTTTTACTACGATCCATGTCACACTACCACACAGTACTGTGTTCCAAACATACATTCTTAGAAATTTCCTCCACAAATTAAATGGTTCAAATGGCTATGAGCACTATGGGACTTAACTGCTGAGGTCATCAGTCCCCTAGAACATAGAACTACTTAAACCTAACTAACCTAAGGACATCACATACATCCATGCCCGAGACAGGATTCGAACCTTCGACCGTAGCGGTCGCGCGGGTCAAGACTGTAGCGCCTAGAACCACTCGGCCAATCCGGCCGGCCCACAAATTAAGATCTATGGTTGATACTACCAGACTTCAGTTGGTCAGTGCTCTTTTGCTTTTTACGTCCTCGCTACGTCTCTCATAGGTATGATGTCTGGATGGCAAAATTCCTTAACTTCGTCTACTTCGTGACCCCTAATTCTGATGTTCCCTCGCTGTTCTCATTTCTGCTACTTCTCATTATTTTAATCTTTCTTCGATTTGCTCCTGTGCGGGGTAACCGTGCGGTCTTAGGCGCCATGCCACGGTGCGCGCGGCTACCCCCGTCGGAGGTTCAACTCGTCCCTCGGGTATGGGTGTGTATGTTGCCCTTAGCGTAAGTTAATTTAAGTTCAATTAAATAATGTGTAAGCCTAGGGACCGATGACCTCACCAGTTTGGTCCGGAGTCCTTACCACAAATTTCCATTTTTTTTCGATTTACTCTTAATTCCTTTTTTTTTTTTTTTTTTGGACTCATTCGACTGTTCATTCCACTAAATGACGTCCTGTAATACTTCATCACTTTGAATGAGGATATCAATGTCATCAGCAAATCTTATCATTGAAAGCGTTTCTCTCTAAATTTTAATCATGCTCTTGAACCTTCCTTTTATTTACCAAACTGCTTCTTCGATGCATAGATTCAGCATTAGCGGTAAAAGATTATATCTCTATCTTACACCCTTTTAATCCGAGCACTTTGTTCTTGGTACTCTCGTCATATCGATCCCTCTTAGTTCTTGTACGTATTGCGTATTACTAGCCTTACCGCGAAGCTTGTCACCATATTTATCAGAATTTCTAACATCTTGCAACATTTTGCATTGTCGAACGCTTTTTCCAGGTCTACAGTTCCAACCAACGTGCCTTGATTATTCTTCAGTATTGCTTCCATTATCAACCGTAACGTCGTACATATTAAGATAAAAATGATCAATATGGCTGCAGCTGTATCCCTGACACCCTGTATATATAAGAATCTTAAAAATTTCAAGCTACTCGTTCCTCGTACACTTTGACTGGCTTGCGTACCGACTGCCTGCGGAGAACATTCCAGACAAGTAAAGGCCCACAATCACAGGTTGAGAGTACTATTTTCTGACAGCACATAAAATATGGTTTTAGATTCTACAGATTGTACGGGTAAACCATAAGTTAAGTAAGCTGAGAAAGAACGAAATGGAGTCCCTGGAAGGCGAAGAAAACATTACGCAAAGATTAAGGAAAGAGAAAATGTCCGAAAGAAAGACTATTCCTATCAGTTACATGTACATATGGTCGTATTCTGCAGCCCTGTGTTCGAAATGTGCTTTTAAGTTAAATACTGGTAGTGGTGAATGCATACTTTGATTTTGTTTTGTTGAATTTTGATGTGAAAATTGCTTGAATTAGTTCCTATTACAGTTCGTAAATCAGTTGTGGGCTATACAGTTCTTAAATTTTTGGACGACTTCTATCTAAATGCCCTAATGGAATATTTCCGGGAAGATACGCTGGTGTGCTTTGCTCACTGATGTACACAAATGATTATTGTAAAGAAATATTTCACTGATACTATTATAATCATTAAGATACGTGGCATGTTAGAGTACTAGTGACAGCAAATTAAATTAGTGAGAGGTGGGGGGGGGGGGGGGGAGTGGGTGAGAATCTTGAAAAGCTTTGACAACGGCCCCAGGACTGAACCACAGGTCCGCGATTGTCGGAGGGGTCCCTTGATCATCCTTCAGTCTGGTTGAATCCTGGGGAGTCACTCATAAATAACAACCGTAACACGGACGGATTTATTGGGTGACGATAGAGAAACGAAATCGATTATGATAACTAAAATGTTGAAGTCACTTCGCACCAGTGAGCCTGTAACAGTCGGCGAACCACAGCTCATTGTTACAACGCCACGTACCCTTCCCATAGCCACATTGATCTCTGGTCACTGATTCTTTCACTTTCACACACGTTCCTGGCCCATTTACAAATTTGCTTGTTCTTTTTTAGGATTACTCTCATCTTTTTTCACTGTTCTTGATTTCAAGACCGGAATTACTCTGCCGCGTGGGAATTATTGGACGATATACAAGAGGAACAGTATAGTTTTAGGACATTCCACTCAATCATCACTCTAAGGAATAGCGGTCCATTTGGCATTCCAGCTGCGTAGACTGATTTCAGGCCTCTAAGGTCGAATGTTTTCCTCTAAGTCTTGTCTCAGTGTTGTTGAGGGCGGGGAGGCGGTCGGTCGAAATGAATTGTTAATGCGCTTTCTGTGATTGTTTAAAACTAACTGTGCGATAGATAGTGTCGCCGACTGTTAGGTGCGAACTTAGAGGTTTGCCTGGGAAAGCGCATGTGGCGCGGATGACGAGATAATATACAGTCTCTCTCATCAAATCACCGAAAACCAAAGTTCTAAACTGTTCTATATCAGCTCGGAGCAACACTTGCTAATGCACGAAAAGATTTACCCACACATTACACAGCATAAACACTTTAATGGGCCCTCGTAAATGTGATTCGACTTACCAGTCTGACTATTTTTCGTCTATGGGGCGCCAACTCGCATTCGTCGCAGTGTACCCAATATTTCACAAAAATATTTAATATTAATGCAGTATGGATTTGTTACGCAAAAATCACGTGCGCACTCACATATTTTTTAAAGTTTCACAAATTCGATCTAATATCCAATATGAACTCAAAAAAATCGAAAGTCACAGTTCACAATAAAATAATTTCAGAGTCTGACCTATTTCCTTAAGATCTTGGAGGCGGTTGAACAATCAAAGATTAATTGCGTGAGTTATCTTTAGAAAATCGTTGAAGTTCCACAGTATACCAGACTAAAAATTTCACGATGGCTACACACTGAAGCAAGCGAGGATTGCCTCACACGCAACTCGAAAAGTAGCGTGTTCATTAGACGCTGAAGAATGTCTTTGTTCGAAAGTAGGAACTCTGAATGATTTACACACGCGAACTAGCTGCTATTTCACCACTCCTCATATAAAACCTTCTCCTAACACAGACTAACACAGTCTGACCGCCTCCAGCGGCGTCCGAAACTGGACTCCCCTCCAAATTTCCGCTGTTCACCCAGGAAATCTCGGTCATGCGCCACTCAAGTCAGTTAACTACTGAACGTGAAAATTGCTGAAATTCTGTTTTACACATATTATGCATCAAATCACACGGAAATATTGTGGTGTTATAGGTTTTCTTTTTTCTACGATAGTTTATTTAAACGAGAAATATTGTGCTCTTATCAGTTTTCTTTTTTTCTACAACAGTTTATTTATGAAGAATTATTTCTATGGTTTATTAGTGTAAATATTAAAAACTAATTTAAATTATACATTAAATAATTAGCTATACATCTAAAGTTTACACTACTACCGCTATTTTTAATGTTTCTTTATTTATTTGGTGAGAAAAGATGTGTTTAAGTGCGCGAAATCCTCTTTCCGGCCTCTCATGTGCATATGTGAATAATTTCAGGGAATCGACTATGACAGTCCGATACAGTTCTACGAGATGTATCCGTAACAGCTCGTTTGTTGAAATCTCATAATGCGTTGCCGAGATGTTCATCTTCACATTTGAGGAATTATTTATAACAATTAACCAACAATAAACTATAAACTAATGCTGATATTGAAGGCGCGTCTTCACACGCCTAATGGTCCATCCTTTCCGCTTCCAATGTGCCTACTGGGCCTTGAATGACACAGCCACATTAGAAGCCGGTGGAAGTCCAAAGACAATTCTCTCATTTGTGGAGCTTAGTGTGAAACCGGTCCTCCACATGCTCCTGTAAGGCTAATGTCGGCTGTCGCGTGTTAGTGCTTGAAAGCGTCTGTTACCTTTAAAATGGGCTGTCGCGTTACATAGATCAGTGGTGTTCTGAACACTCTTAATTTGAAATCAGCAGGAATATTTCATCTGCAGAAGGAAGAGCATGATACTGCAATAATTGGCGAAATGAATATCAGAAAGTCATGTTAAAATGCGCTATACTGGGCCACCAAAAGTGCACGACGAGAGATCAGTCCAGCGTCAGTCAGTCATCACAGACGGCATGACGAGTTAATGAAGGAAAACCATTGTTAAAGACACCATTTCATGAAACTGGACGATTACCCAGGCGGGAAAGAGTTTTTAAGTAACTACGAGCTGGAAACTCCAATGGACATCAGGCTCGATGGGCTGACAGCAGCCAACGGAATTCAAAATGTTCAAATGTGTGTGAAATCTTATGGGACTTAACCGCTAAGGTCATCGATCCCTAAGCTTACACTCCATTTAACCTAAATTATCCTAAGGACAAACACACACACCCATGCCCGAGGGAGGACTCGAACCTCCGCCGGGACCAGCCGCTCAGCCCTTGACTGCAGCACCTCAGACATCTCGGCTAATCCCACGCGGCAGCCAACGGAATTCTAAGGCTTGTGGACAGATCGCAGAAATAATTAATCCACAACTGTGATTATCAAGAGAAATAAATAAATCTTCATTGAAATTTTTATCAATAAATTTGTCTCTTTGTTTTTACTAACTTCAAACGGACGTTATTTTTTATCATCCTAATAAGCCTACGCACTGAATCCTTGTTGATTTCTGTTTTATGCTATTAGCTCACGTTCTGGTGCACGTTTCTATGATTAATGTTTCATCCTGTAATGCTGAAGACAATCTCAGCAGCTACGACTACGCAGTTCATTTTCGAACTGTAACGAGCTCACCAAGGTGTCATCGACCGCTAACAAAACCCCAAGTGGTGCCAACATGTGTTACAGAGTTTGTGCAGCTGAATCGTTGGCGTCTTTTACTCTATTTAACACTAACACTGAAGTTTGTCTAATTTCAGTTCTTAATCATTTATGTGGAAGTTTGTTTTGTTATCTGGAATTTTTGTGGTGTTCTTTTACAACCAAGTGTACTAATAATCTCAGTACAGTATCTCAAAGAATCTAATCGAGTCGAGTTGGATCTGCTGTTCCCTGATTCCAGTCCATGTTCTACTCCTGCAGATGTATCTTTGTTAGAAAGATGAAAATTGCTCTTGCGTTCTGTAAGCCAGATGTTGATTCTTCTTCTAGTAGTTATGATTTAAATCTGACCGCACGTACAAGGGATTATGTATACAACATGGTGGGAAGTGGGTGGTGCATACCTATTGCTTTCATAAAATATTCACAATATTTCTTGTCGTTTTAGTGTCTGTGTCAATACCGAGACTTATTAGCACACTTTTGATACGATTTGTGGTTATTTTTACAAAAAAAAGAAAAGGTTTTTAATCGATACTTGTAGATCTTGAAGGATGTAGTGCCCTGCTTATTTCCTTGTCCGAGCAGCTATTTCTCGTGAAAGTAATTCTTCAATGATCTAGCTCGCCCTGCAAGCAGCGTGGTTCATAGCTTCTTTTATCCTAGTCCAACAGTGTCTTGCACATACGAACTAGAATTAGTTCGTTTCCGCTACTGTACCTTCCTTAGCTTTGTTATTCTACTACTCTTCTACTATTATTGGTTATTTTTATTTTTGTATCCTCAAAACAAACACAACCCTAAGCATCTTAAACTTTTCAGTTAATTATTCTTAAGTCTTTCGTCAGCCTTTAAACTCATACGTTCGCGTTGAACATTTTCATCGTTTTTGGAGCTATAGTATGTTTTCCAAAGACAGGAAGATAAAAAGGGAAGAATAGCTCGGTGTGGTGAAAACAATGGTCTTGGTTGTAGAACTGAAGTTATTACTTTATTTATTCATGATGCGTGTTTCACCTAATTCTACGCTTCAGATAGAACAAGTAGTGTGGTTAATAACTTCTTTTAGTTTAGCCCTGTCGAACAATATCTCGCATAGAAGAAACTAGAATTATTTCATATCCGCTAGTGTAACTACCTTGAAAACACCTTGTATTAGGTGAAACACCCGTCACAAACAAACAAAGCACTAAAATAAATTCTGCAACCAAGACTGTTTTTTCACCACAGTCTGTATAGTGGTTGCAGAAATAAAACTCCGTGAAGTGCAAATGCATTTACAATAGTGCATTAGCTGTCCTGGTGACCCACTGGGCGCTGCCTCCGGTGATGTGAGTATCTTTCAGCAGGCCGTAAGAGCGGTAGGCCGCTCTTCCTGGAAGCGTTAATTACAGGGCCAACACACACAGGCTGCGGCAGCCGGACTTATTAAACGCCGGGGAGTTGTAACAACGCGAGCGCTCGAGGCGTGACCGTGACGTCACGTCAGCCACGGCCCCGCCACAAAGTAATTACCGGGAGAGCAGCTTCATGGCGCCATTGTCAGCAACTCCTCCTCCTCTCTGTTTTGCCTTTGTGTTTGCAGCTGATTTCCTCTACGACACAGCA
Source organism: Schistocerca cancellata (assembly GCF_023864275.1). Lineage (NCBI taxonomy): Eukaryota > Metazoa > Arthropoda > Insecta > Orthoptera > Acrididae > Schistocerca > Schistocerca cancellata. The sequence goes on along the minus strand of NC_064628.1, from coordinate 112,263,197 downwards.
CATTTAATTCACTGGAAAATTCGTGACGTTGAACATAATGGCTCACATAGAGGGTGTCCAAGAACGGACTCACTGTTATTAAAACCGAATAACTTGAAAACAAATTTAGATAGAGGGATAGAACCGACGGTTCAAACAAACGATAGTTATGAACGCTATAAGTGTTTTATATAATAGTTATAAAAACTGTTTTTCTCAGTTCTTCTAGTATTTCAGCGTCTCATAGGCGCTTCCTGCGTTCATAGTTCATGATTGATGGGATGACTGTCAGATACCGTTATAACAGACAATAACTGAAATCCTTGCTTCAGCTAACCAACAATAAGTGCCAGATTTAGAGACATTGTTGTCGCATATTTGAACAACAAAGAGATACAGTCGATATGATTTCACACGCACTATTGCAAAGAAGTGGCCTAAAAGTACAGAGAAATGTTGTGAGGGCACAAACTGGCCCCGCCATCCTTTTCGGTAGCATGCTTCATATTTGACAATCTAATAAAAATTGTACACTCAAAAAAACAGTGGTTAATATCTCATATAATTGATGAAAAGTCACAGAATATCGTCAGTCCAGTTTAAATTTTTCTGAAAAAACAAGGTCCCTCTGTTAAGCGAGATGACATATTGAGCTAAGAAAGTACATTCCTCTCCACGTAGTGTTTAACAGTGTACTTGAAAGATTCAATTTTGCTCACGTTCCTCACCACGGCATTTCATTGGTGGTTCTGTCATCTGAGATGGAGATCTGTTGAAAGCACCTCGCACGTGGAAGTGCCACAATCATTTCGATCTACTGACCTGCCTGCGGAAATAGTTCTCAAATCTTTCATACGAGATGAGCTTACTGTAAAGATAATTCGTTTGCAGATGGATAACAGTGACTAAATTTCTTGGAAACTTCCTGCTGCTCCCATTAAAACATCGAAGCACTGACAAACTGAATGTAAGTTGATTATTTAAGTTATATGTGCAGACCATCCTGCATAAGAGTTATATTTTACAAAAAATTCCATCAGGCAGACATCTCTCAAAAGCAAGTGTAACAACTAAAATGGAAGAAAACATGTCTCATTAACGAAATAAGGATATCTGTGAACGATTTAGTAGAAGAGGCTTAAATTTCTTTTCGATATTTAGCTTTGTTTCTAAATATAACTTACAGTTGCTCAGAATATTTTATTAATTGAGTTATGATTTTGCGTGATCTCCTGTCGTTGGATTTGTAACTGAATGACTAAATTACAACTGATTATCTTGCTTAAAGGATACTGTGTTAAATATATATGTTTCAAATTTATTCCTCCGCATATAGTATCACTATACAAATATGTGTGTACATGTTTTATTGATTACTTCAGGCAGTTTATTTGTAACATTCTTATTTTGTTTCAATGAAGATAGGCCTAAAATTATCTACGTCTTAAGAAAATCAGAAAAAGATCTCAACAAGATGGCAAACTTCGAGGCAACGGTTTTTCTGTATATGGATAGAAGAAAACTCGTAGAAGTGGGCAAAGTTGTAACTGAGTTATTATTGGGTGCCATAAGGTAAAACTAGGCCAGCCATCTTTCTGAAAGATGATTTTACCTTTGCTTTCCTTGTCTTAGGCCCCATGGCACAGTGTCTTCGTGTACTTGATGGTAACTTTGTGATAATTGATACCGCATACTCTCAATACCTCATTCCAAATAATTTATTATTGTTTTCAAACTTAAAGGATAAAGGTTATAAAATTCCATGTATGTGAAAAGTAAATATTGCAGTAGATATTTGTCTATCTTTACGTTACAACAAGCGACAAAGTGTCACAAAGTTGCACGGTTTTTAGTAAATGCAACGCTTCTCATGCTGTTCCAAATTTTGCAAACATTGTGGTCATATTCGTATCCCGAAGTTCACCTACATACACAAAAACAAACGTAGTCACAACTCGGTCGGTTACTGCCATAGAAACGAAACAGCCAGTCAGACATTTTCGTATAGAAAAAATGAGCTAGAGAGCATGATATCATTCTCATACAGTGGTGGTAGCAGATGCATCGTCTTAAGATATCTCGTGATGCATCAAGGAGATGGAATATTATGTGTCATGAAGGTTGAAACAGGTACGATAGGTATATACCACAACAAATACACTGACATATCTAAAGAATTGGTCAAAAGTTTTTGATCATCTACGATGAAGACTTTATAATTTATTTCAAAGTAAACACACACATGATACACAGTAAATAGACTATCAAAACAATTCGAGACACAAAGTAATTAAAGACATTAGCTGCCAGTGACCATCGATTTTATATCAATGGGGCAAGATGAAAATATGTGCTGGAACAGGATTCGAACCCACGTGTCCTGCTTACTAAGCAGATGTCCTCATCACTACACTATCCATACACAGTGGCCACCAACACAGCACGAACTATCCCAGCACGTCTCCCGTCAAACCCAGCTTCTCAACTTACACCGCCGGCCACAGTTGCCGAGCGATTCTAGGCGCTCCGGTCCGGAACCGCGCTGCTGCTACGGTGGCTGGTTCGAATCCTGCCTCGGGCACTGATATGTGGATGTCCTTAGGTTTAAGTAGCTCTAAGTCTAGGGGACAGATGACCCCAGGAGCCGGCCGAAGTGGCCGTGCGGTTAAAGGCAGTCTGGAACCGCAAGACCATTACGGTCGCAGGTTCGAATCCTGCCTCGGGCATGGATGTTTGTGATGTCCTTAGGTTAGTTAGGTTTAACTAGTTCTAAGTTCTAGGGGACTAATGACCTCAGCAGTTGAGTCCCATAGTGCTCAGAGCCATTTGAACCATTTTTGATGACCTCAGACCTTGAGTCCCATAGTGCTCAGAGCGATTTGAAGTATTTTTTTCAACTTACACCACACACTACTGATGTAGAGCCCCTGCTGACTAACCCCATTACTCGCGCCATTTCGTCCGATTCCCGTTAGAGTTCAAGCTCGAACTTCATCTCCACGGAACGGATTATTCGCCGTTATCATATTATATATGGATCCTGCAGCAACGGTCCAAGACGTTTTTTATGGACACAGGGTAGGAAAGGCAAATGTATGGAACTGAAGAATATCATTTGTCCAAATCATTCACCTGATTTAAATACAAATCATTCACCTGTTATGAATCCTATCGAAGTTTCATAGGATGAACTTGACATTTAAGTCAGAAAACTCTCATCTGATGCTGGCGATTTAGGAAATAACTTACTGACGTTTTGGACTAAAATATCTACAAAACACTACAAATTCAAGAAAAAAGGGTGAATAGACATATAATGGTTTAGATTTTAGCTTCTTCAAAGCATTCACCCTTTGCTCTTGATTTTGTAGTGTTTCTGCAGATATTTCAGTCCAAAACGTCAGTAAGTTATTCCTTAAATCGCCAGCATCAGATGAGAGTTTTATGACTTAAATGTCATGTTCATCCCATAAAACTTCGATAGGATTTAAACCAGGTGAATGATTTGTATTTAAATCAGGTGAATGATTTTGACAAATTTCATTCTTCAGTTCCACACATTTGTCTTTCCTACCCTGCGTCCATAAAAAGCGTCTTGGACCGTTTATGCAGCGTCCAATTTTATGTTACGGTACTCAGCGCAAAGTTTTAAATTTATTTTGTTTGCCTAATAAATGTTTCTTGGCCTCTGTGCACGCTTTTAAACCTTCTTCACGGAGACGGCGTTGTACTTTTGAGACAGAGGTTGGAACTTCTCGTATACTGTAGTGGACGTTTTTCTTGCTTTGACCATACTACCTCCTCGAAAAACGCGGAAAGTAAAGAGCTTGCAATAGAATTGATGTATTTCACAGAAACGAAGATGAGCTAGTGCTCATAGCTCTTAAGGTATGCCTTTTCGATCTAATTTTTTCTATACATCTTCTTGTTTGCAGTCTTGGTTCATCCTCCCCATATATATGAGTTTAACAAAAGAACGAAATCATGTGATGGGTGATGTTCGGTGTGAACCAATAGTGAGAAAAATAAGGATGGAAGGTCAGGAACAAAGTGCTCTAATTGAAAGGCTGTAAGGCAATCATATAGCCTTTCGTCCCTACAGTTAAATCTACATATGGAAGAAGCAATGACGGAAATAAAAAAACGATTCAGCAATGGAGTAAAAAGTCATTTTAAAAGTTATGTATGATAAGATTTGTTTATGTCATTGCTATCCTCAATGAAAGCCCAGAAGAATTATAATATTTATTGAATGTAATGAAGAGCCTACTGATTGTAAAGTATGGTTTGAGAGTAAACCGAAGGAGGAGGAAAGTAACGAAGAATAGCGGAAATGAGAGCAGTAACGAAAGGGGATAAAATTTGGGTAGACGAAACAATGAAAACTTAAAAACAGGCTACTACAGGGAATGAGACTGTACCTGGACAAAGGACGTATACTAGTGGCAGACATCTGCCTTTATTTGAGAAAGAAATTTCATTTAATGTAACCACGGAGTTCTACGGATGTGAATCCTAGATGGTGAGAGAAGCAGAAAAGAAGAGAAACGAAGCTTTTAAAGTATGATGCTATAGAAGGATATTGAAAATTAAGTCTGACTGACACGATAAGAAATTAGGAGGTCCTCCGGAAAATGAGCCAGGAAAGTAGGGGCGTGACATGTGTTATATATGTGACATGTGTTATGACCAAAATGAATGAATTCCATAGTACTGGGGGAGATTTGTGAAGGAAAGACAGATACTGAAATATATCGAACAGATAACTGAGGACATTGGCTTTAAGTGGAAGCGAGGGTGGCTCAGGAGACATGGTGGCGGTGGATCACATCAGACCAATCAGACTAATGGTAACCCAAAAAAAAATGTGGTGATGGCGTACCATGTGCTAGAAGCTGCCTACATGCGAGAGAATAAATCAGCGATGTAGTTTTCTGTTGCATTTCTTAAAATTCAGTCTTTCCTACAACTCTTTTGTTATGGGTGAGTCCAAATAACTGCGTTTGTCACTACCTGTTACATGTACCACGTGATAAATTAGGCAGCAATGTGGTAGGTAACAGTGTCACTTAAATTAATTCTTCCTACAACCAATTGGTTCATACTAATAAGGCTAATACTGAGTGCGTTATTCACTTAAGTTTAATGTTCCGCACCCCTGTTACATTCAACTGGAATGTTTCGAACAAGGATGTTTAAAACTGTAGTTACATTAAATGTCTGTGATTAACCATGCGCAGTATATTTGCAAATTCGCGCCATATTGTAAAGGTGTGTAGCTGAAATGTGATGTGGAGCAATCCTTCATGCTGTAGCAGATAAATGCGGAGCGTATGCAGCCACTAACTCGGCACATAATTTCCCCCGACGCTGTTGCTGTAGCTACGGCCGCTATCTGCGGCTTGCCTATCTTCGCCCCTGAGGGCACACAGCGCAGCGTTAAGCGAGCAGGCTACGAAATACCCCACAATTCCCCGCGGACAGCACTCCGAAACAGCAAACGAGGCAGCGGTTCGCGCCGCGCAGGAATAATCTCAGCTTCAACTAAAGGGCGACGTTTTACTCACTATCTCCCACAAATATTTAACCATTCATGTGATAAACTTTACGTACTAATGACAGATATTAATTCGGATCATCCATAATGCTAATGAGTATCGCGATATTTAATCACGAATTATCACAAAGGTTAAAAGATGATCGTAACGTATTTTGTAAATGTAATTGTAGGTATAAATTAATTGGAAGGCAATTGTAAGACACTAATTTTTCAATGAGCAGATATCGTTTCACATCTTGAACGAAACTGGCGTGTGTGTGTGTGTGTGTGTGTGTGTGTGGCCGAGTGGTTCTAGGCGCTTCAGTCTGGAACCGCGCGACCACTACGGTCGCGTGTTCGAATCCTGCCTCGGGCATGGATGTGTGTGATGTCCTTAGGTTAGTTAGGTTTAAGTAGTTCTAAGTTCTAGTGGACTGATGACCTCAGATGATAAGTCCCATAGTGCTCAGAGCCATTTGAACCATTTTATGTGTGTGTTTCCTATTGCATGGCTATGCTCAGTCATTTTTATTTGCGAACTTTTGTAACGTACAGGGCGATTCAAAAAGGAAGGACCGAATTTTTTTTTAAAATTATAGACAAAGTATAGAAGACAGGATCACATTGCGCGTGCGACTGGGTAGAGCAATGTTCAAAGCTTTATGTTCGCGCAGATACTATAACATGCACTCAACATGAGCACCAAGCGTTCCTCGAGAAACGTCGTATCCTTTTCATTCCATACATGAATCAACTGGTCTCTGTATACTGAATTGACAGATTCAACGATTCGAATTCTCAGCTCTGGAAGGTGCGACAAAGACTCGTTCAACAGTATAAAATCGCAAGGTGTGATGTCTGGTGACATGGCAGGCCAAAGTAATGGATAAGCCTTGTTGTCCACTTTTTCTGATCCAACATTGTGAGAAAGTGTTCTTAAAATAACGCCACATCGCAAGGCGAAAGTGAGGCAGGATGCCGTCCAGGATAAAAAATAAGTCGTTGAAAGTTTCATGAAGTTCTGGAAACAACCAGTTTTGCAGTAAATATTTTGAGGTATGATATTTCTGTACAGTTTATTCCGCATAAAGAGGTCCGTAAAATTTGTGAACGGAAGCGGCTCAGACGACGCCACCAGAATTTTGTGACCACCAAATTCTTACTATGTGTTGGTTTACTTTACCCGATGGGTGAAACATCGATTTGACCAGCAATATGAATCGAAAACGTGTCCTCTGCCATACCCTGGAGAACTGTTATGGCCGCCGGACGCAGTTGCCACTGTAATTGCAGCTTCTATGGCTTCGTATGGAGTCGCCATTTCAGAATACGCCACACCGTTGTTTGAGGAAGGTGAAGTTTCTGGCCTGCCCGTCTTGCGCACTTGCGAGAGCGCCATGTGAACGCATCTCGGATACCCCCGGACATTTTCATGAAACGTGCGTGGCCGGACAGCGCGATTTCCGCTGCGTATCCAACCAACTTCCAAGAATTTTGTATACCAGTCGTAAATGTTCTTGGGCATTGGGAGCTTCTTACCCATTCGACGGCGGAATGCTCGTTGCACTTGAACAATGGACTGTCTTCTCGCTAGTTCCGACACACAAACTGATTTCTCATGTGGTGCAGTCGCCATGTTTCTACAAGCAGACAGCGCAGCTATGAAAAAATTTCGATTCTTCCTCTATCCAGTGACATGGGCAATGAATTTCTATCTTTCATAGTTTGTAATAAACAACTGAAATCTGTTCCCTCTTTTTTAATCACCCGGTATATTGATACTGTCTTTCCGAAAATTTTCATATTCAGAAACTTGGCCGTACTACAGTTGTGAGGTTCATAATTTTAACAGCAACCAGCCACAAGTAAAGTGTCGAAAACTTTATTTAAATCAAACCATTACCAGTTTAGGATTTACTACAAATCGATGTTCTGATGGCTCTTAACAGATTTCCTTCCTTTCCTGTTGCAGTTGTGTTTCGTACTCATTGTTGCTTGTGTGCACAATGATGAAAAAGTAGTTCCTTCACAATTCGGTAAAACAAAAATAGATTTATTCATTTTGACTTCTACAGTAATCTTCACGAAATGATTTTAAACGTAGTAAAGCATTTACATGTTGTACCCATTGTGCTCCAAGACAGTGCAAACTGCGTACAATTTTTTAATAAAATTCACTTATTTACAATAATCATAGTCTGATACAAACAAATATTACAACTTAATTCTTCTACTACAAATGGGTGGTCAGTAAAATATGCCATGTTACTAATTATAACGTAGATTGCATCTTTACATTCAACGTTCAGACTCATTTTTATCACTGTAATGGAAACATATCTTAGTGTGTTTTTTACTGTACCCAGAGTCGGTCTTCTATGCTCATGTCCAATACTGATTTCGTTGAACGTACTAATGTCACAGCATATCTCTTATATTATAACTACATATAATAGAATAAAAATTTTGCAGTATTATTTATGTTACAGAACGCTACTTTAGATTAGATGTTTGTACTCGGATTTCTCACTGTACAACGAAAGAAGAAAAGAAACATAATTTATTACGCTTGTGTTCTTCAAACAGTATTAGTCATGTAATGCCCATGTCCAACTCTGATCTTGCGCAGTGTACAAATACCTTATCCGCTCACATTTTGGCACACATTAGATCTGACTAGATAGTTCAACCGATAAATATTTCATTCTTTATATATAATATTTGTTTGTGTAAACTCTGCTGTGTCGTGAGCTCCTACCACCACGGCACAGCGCGCCCCCAGGTTGCGGATAGGGGAAACGGCCTTCAGATATGAAGGGTAGCTGCGAATACAAAAAATAAGCAGTCGTGGAGAGCCGGTGGGGAGCAGGTGATGGCGTGATGAACCGTCCCTGTTTCTTCTTCTCTTACTATCAGATCTATTCATCAAGAATCAGCAACATTAATGGGCATGGGTCCCTTTGAAGTAAAATATTCCGGAGGTAAACTAGATTCCCATTCGGATCTCCGGGCGGAACCTACTTCGAAGAGATTCAGACCGAAAGGAACTTTCAGGTTGAGATTATGGAACGTTAAAAGTTTGAACAGGCCAGTAACGTTCCAGACATTATTAGACGAATTAGATAGATACGATGTAGACATTAGAGCTATTCAAGAAACTCGGTGGCAGGGGGAGGATAGCATAAAGAGGGGTAACTATACATTTTTCTATGGAGGCGCGGAAGCTCACAGATTCGGAACAGGTTTCGCAGTACAGAGAAAAGTGCTTCACGCAATCAGAGATTTAAGGTTTATTAGTGACCGACTATCAGTTACACTGTTGTCCGGCAGGTGGAATAGACTAGTAGTAATTAATGTACACGCACCAACTGAGGACACTGAAGAGGTTGTTAAAGACGGCTTTTATGAAGAACTAGATCAACTGTGGGATGAGTTCTCCTCGTATGATACAAAAGTAATCATAGGTGATTTTAATGCGAAGATAGGGTAGGAGGAAGCATTCCGGCCTACAATTGGGAAAGAAAGTTTGCATAACATTTCGAATGATAATGGCACAAGGGTGGCTAATTTTGCTGTTTCAAAAGACATGACTGTTGAGAGCACATATTTCAAAAGGAAGGACATTCATAAAGCAACTTGGGTCTCTCCGGATGGATACACCAGAAACCAAATTGATCATGTTCTTGTACATCGGAGATGGCACACTAGTATAGAAAATGTTAGGACTTTCAGGGGAGCAGACTGCGATTCTGATCATTTTCTTGTAGTTGCCCAAAGTTCACCAACGGCTAACTACAGCAACATCAAGGTGACACAATACAAAAGTTGTTAGGTTCGACACTGACAGGCTAAATGATGAAAACTTTAGAAAAAGATACATGATAGAAATTTCAAATAGGTTTGATGCTCTCAGGACACACGAAGATGAAGACCCAAAAAAATGCCTCGGGCATGGATGTGTGTGATGTCCTTAGGTTAGTTAGGTTTAAGTAGTTCTAAGTTCTAGGGAACTGATGACCTCAGCTGTTAAGTCCCACAGTGCTCAGGGCCATTTGAATCAAAAGATTTTGTTTTGATAAGGAACGGTAGTTGAACTAGCGCAACAAAAGTTCTGGTTGTTATAAGGTAAACTGTAATTAAGAGAAAGAAAAATTGTCACCTGCCCAATTAGAGAAAATAGTACCAAGGGATTACACTGTTCATTAAGAAAGTCTTACAAACAGGATACAAAACATTAGCGCAGCGTCGTAAGTCTTGGTGGTGAATTGGCATTAACCACACAGTTTGGGCAACAAATTGTCTCTCACTAAAAATTACTGTCTGTATTTTAAGTACGAAAGCTACTGGTCAACTTACGAAAACAGTTACTATGGAAGGAGCAAAACTCCTACGGACATGAGAAGATATTACCCATTAATTATTTAAAAACACTGACGTACAAATGATCTTTAAATGCTTGTACAAGGTGATTATAATTAAGGTTAAACTTTCAATATGCTGTAGAAATAACGCCACTGGTCGAAATTGTGGTGTCACCGCCAGACACGACACTTGCTAGGTGGTAGCCTTTAAATCTGCCGCGGTCCGTTAGTATACGTCAGACCCGCGTGTCGCCACTGTTAGTGATTGCAGACCGAGCGCCGCCACACGGCAGGTATAGAGACACTTCCTAGCACTCGCCCCAGTTGTACAGCCGACTTTGCTAGCGAAGCTACACTGACAAATACGCTCTCATTTGCCGAGACGATAGTTAGCATAGCCTTCAGCTACGTCAATTGCTACGACCTAGCAAGGCGCCATCACCAGTTTATATTGAGATTATAAAGCCTGTACCGTCAGACCGATGTTCTCCAATTATGGATTAAAGTTAAGTATTCCAAGAGCTTCGTACTTTATTTATTAGACGCAATTCCCATAACTGTTCCAGACCTCACGCCAGTCTGCGTGAGCATATAGCGTGCATTTCGGCCTCCTCTAGCAACATAGTGTTGCTTCTGTCGTCGCACGGGATCTGCCGCTCCCCGTCTGCTTTCAGCGACGGTGCCGTCCGGTCAGCGCCCTGGGGACTCATCTACTGGCTCGCCTCAGCCCCAGGTGTTACAGACGCTGCCTTCCATTTTGCCCCATGGCGAACGCCGCCGCCGCCGGCGCCGCCGCCACCTGTTCTCCCGCCGTCGACGCCCGCAGTGGACGCGTCGCTGCAACCGCCGGGCGCCTCCCTGCGTCACGCGCCACCGATCGCTTCCCGTGACCGGTTGTCCTCCGCCATGGAACTCTTTCCCGCTCCGGACCATCTGTCGTCTTCGCCCGTCGGGTGCTCCGACTCGATGGAGGTCGACCCTTCGGCCCCTCCTGACTATCTACGGGCGCATACACCGCATGCTGGCGTGCACCCTGGACTAGGTTTTCAGGCGTTTCCTAGCTCCCCTCAGACCGAATGGCCGGGTGCGGGTGGCACAGCCTCGCCTGTTGTTAGGCTCCCCACCTCGTCGCATACGTCAACATGGGGTCCTCCCCACGGCGGGCGGAAGCCTTGTAACACAACCGTTCGCCGATTTGCGGAAGAGGAATGTGGTGACACCGCCAGACACCACACTTGCTAGGTGGTAGCCTTTAAATCGGCCGCGGTCCGTTAGTATACGTCGGACCCGCGTGTCGCCACTGTCAGTGATTGCAGACCGAGCGCCGCCACACGGAAGGTCTAGAGACACTTCCTAGCACTCGCCCCAGTTGTACAGCCGACTTTGCTAGCGAAGCTACACTGACAAATACGCTCTCATTTGCCGAGACGATAGTTAGCATAGCCTTCAGCTACGTCAATTGTTACGACCTAGCAAGGCGCCATTACCAGTTTATATTGAGATTATAAAGCCTGTACCGTCAGACCGATGTTCTCCAATTATGGATTAAAGTTAAGTATTCCAAGAGCTTCGTACTTTATTTATTACACTCAATTCCCACAACTGTTCCAGACCTCACGCCAGTCTGCGTGAGCATATAGCGTGCATTTCGGCCTCCTCTAGCAACATAGTGTTGGCTCTTCTGCCAACACATCACATGGCGACGAGTATAAAAACTGTCTTCTTCTTTGTATTGCACTAATTATTTACTTATGTCATGGCTTCGTTACAATCTCCAGATGTACTGTCCGAACTTTATCGCTTACAGAATCAGCAGACGCAGGCCTTATTGGATGCCCTTGGACGGCTCGTCCAGGGTCAACGTGCACTGCAAAACGATGCGGCCGCCGCCGCTTCACCGCTACCGCAGCCACAACACGCAGTTGCACCACCTTTTCGTCCGTTCGATGCGGCACTGGAAAGCTGGACGGAGTGGTCACGCCAATTTGGATTCCATCTCGCCGCCTACAGAATTCAAGGTAACGATCGGCAGCCTCACTTATTGGCGTGCGTGGGCGTCCAGACGTACCGAGTGATAGTGAAATTGTTTCCCCGACGCGACGTAGCAACTCTATCCTACGACGAAATTTTGTCTGCTTTAGATGCCTATTTCAAAGAATCAGTCAATGTAGTTGCCAAACGGTATACCTTCTTTCGTACAAAACGTACGGCCGGTCAGACTAATAGGGAGTGGGTTGCAACCTTGCAAGGCCTTACTAGGGATTGTGCTTTTCAGTGTGAATGTGGACTCCCTCATTCAGATACTATGGTACGTGATGCAATTGCCCAGAACGTTGCTGATGTTCGTATAAGAGAACAGATTTTGAAACTAGTCAATCCCTCCCTTCAACAAGTGCTGGACATATTTGATTGGCAGGACACACTTGACTTTGCTCAGGACTCATTTGAAACTTCGCCAGCCGTGTGTCACATTAACCGGCCCGCCGGCGAGCTGCACGGAACGGTAAACAGCCCTCGCGCCCATCCGCGCAGCTGCCGCCAAGCTCTCCACTGCGTGTCCCGCGCCAGCATGCAAATTCAGTGAAATCATGCCCGCGGTGTGCTACTAGACATTCACGTGCTAATTGCCCATCACGCCAGGCTATTTGCTTTTTCTGTAATCAAAAAGGACATGTTCAAAGTGTTTGCCAGAAAAAGCTCAGAATGGACACACACAACCATTCCAGGCCCTTTGCTTCGCGCCGGAATCGGAATCGAACCCAGAATACTCGGGCTCGTGAACCTTCGCCCATGGAAATTCATGTAGTTCATTCCACTCCACCCAGTGCCACTCTCTGTAACAGTGGCTGTGTTCATCCCACAAAAAGTGTGCGTCGACATCGACGGAAATCACGGCAAGTCGCAAGTGATTCTATATCAGTGTCAATTCACGTTGCACGAGACAGTCGCTCTTGTCGTCAGCAGGACAATAAACTTTTTGTAGATTTGGACATAAACGGCACAGTGATAGCATTCCAGCTCGATACCGGAGCTGCAGTTTCATTAATCAATAAAGACACGTACAAACAGCTGGGCAAACCTCCGTTGCGTGCCGCAAATGTTAAGCTAACTAGTTATTCAGGACAAGCAATCCCTGTGTTAGGACAGTGCAGCCTTCTTGCAACATACAAGGGACAAACAAAACTTGTGTCTTTTTACGTCCTTCGTTCTTCTGCTGCAGTGAACTTGTTTGGTTTCGATTTATTTCAGTTGTTTAACTTGTCTATAGTAAATCAGGTCCTATCAGTGAACCAGACTGTGCCTTCAGCCAGTGTTTCTCGTCTATGTGAAGAAAATGCAGACATTCTTGCACCGGGCCTTGGTTGCGCTAACAACTATAAAGCACATTTGGAATTGAAAGTAAACGCGCAACCGAAATTTTTCAGAGCGCGCAATGTTCCCCACGCATTGCTTAATGAGGTCGCAAGAACATTACACGATTTGGAATCACAAGGTGTAATTGAACGTGTGCAGGCTTCTCTCTGGGCATCACCCTTAGTAATTTTGCACAAACCTTCTGGAAAATTGCGACTTTGTGTGGACTTAAAGGCAACAGTGAATCCACAACTAGTGACTGCGACTTTTCCTTAGCCCCACCCGGAAGATCTTTTTGACAAACTATGCCCGGGTAAATATTTTTCGAAGTTGGACCTAGCAGATGCGTACTTGCAAGTACCGGTGGACAAAGAATCCCAACGCGTTTTGGTGGTTATTACGCATCTTGATTTGTACCGATTCAAAAGACTGCCATTCGGGTGTGCATCCGCCCCTGCATTGTTTCAGCAATATTTACAAACTGTTCATGCGTCGGTCCCTACTGCTGCAAACTATCTGGACGATACTGTGATATCCGGAAAGACGGAAGAAGAACATTTAGCCAATCTCTGAACATTATTTCAGGTCTTGCGACAAAATGGTCTTCGCTTGCGGAAGGACAAATGTGTGTTTTTTGCTCGTGAATTGCCAAATCTGGGACATGTAATCAATGCCCAAGGCATACATCCCCGTCCAGAGCACCTCCGTGCCATACAAGACTTGCCTTCGCCGCAGAATTTGAAGCAGCTACAGAGTGTGCTGGGAAAAATTAATTATTACCATCGCTATATCCCCCATGCCTCTTCCATTTCAGCTCCGCTTCATTGCTTACGCCGTAAAGGTGTTCCATTCGTCTGGACGACGGAATGCGAACGCGCCTTTCGTCAGTTGAAATCGGCGTTGCTTTCCAATACTTGTCTTACGCCATTCGATCCCCGGAAGCCCCTTTTGTTGATGTTGGATGCATCGGTTTTCGGGATCGATGCTGTGTTTGCGCACAAAGACGGTTCGCACGATCGCCCTATTCCCTTTGCTTCCAAATTGCTCTCGTCTGCGCAAAGAAATTATTCACACATCGAGAAAGAAGCTTTGGCTCTCGTATTTGGTGTTACAAAGTTTCATGATTTCTTGTATGGTCGTCACTTTACCGTCATCACAGACCACAAACCTTTGACATCGCTTTTTCATCCGAACAAGCCTGTACCTCCACATACAGCGCAGAAATTCATTCACCGGGCTATTTTCCTCTCGCAGTACCGATACGATATCTTGTATCGGTCCACTGCTAAGCACGGAAACGCCGATGCATTGTCCCGATTGCCTGTTGCTGAGGATAGAGTATTCGATTCTTCCGAATTTGCTTGCATGTTCACTGATGCGGAAACCGATGACTTGGTCGAATCGTTTCCGATTGATTTTCGTCGTGTAGCTACAGCCACAGCTGCTGAACCTGTCCTTGCTACCGTTTTGCGTTTTGTTGCTACTCAATGGCCCTTGTCAAAGTCACGGATCGAGGATCCATTTGTTCGCCGATTTTTTGCTCACAAGGAGAGACTTTTTGTACGATGTGGTGTTTTGCTGTTGCGTTCTGATAATGATCAGTCCAGGGTCGTGGTCCCACGTTCGTTACAGTCCTCTGTCTTAAAGCTTCTCCACCAAGGACATTGGGGTATAGTGCGAACGAAACAACTTGCTCGTCGGCACTGTACTTGGTTCAGCATAGATGCTGTGATGCTGCGATGCTGCGATGCTGTGATGCTGCGATGCTCTTCTTGTATGGCGTGTGCCGAACAACAATCTGCACCACCGCGGAAATTCTTTGCATGGCCAAAAGCCACTTCCCCTTGGCAACGCTTACACATCGATTTTGCTGGCCCCTTCTGGAATGCTCGATAGTTGGTTCTGGTCGATTCATTCAGTAATTTTCCTTTTGTTGTCCGGATCTCTTCCACGACGCATTCTCGGGAGGACGCGTCGTTGCTCTTTTTGTCCTCGTATCGCTCTCAGCCCAGAGATGGTCGCTCGCCAGCTGAGTTGCTCCATGGTCGTCCTCATCCAACCTTGATGTCCTTGATCCGGCGCATCAGGTCCCTGTGCAGCGGCGGACACTTGCTTTTGCTCCCAGCGACGTTGTATACTATCGCAACTTTCGAGGTTCACAGCGTTGGCTCGCAGGGCGCATTCTTCTCTGCCTCGGCCGCGCAATGTATTTGGTTTTGGGGGCCCTCTGGTGAGGTGCGTCGGCATCTCAATCAGCTGCGCTTCTGTCGTCGCACGGGATCTGCCGCTCCCCGTCTGCTTTCAGCGACGGTGCCGTCCGGTCAGCGCCCTGGGGACTCATCTACTGGCTCGCCTCAGCCCCAGGTGTTACAGACGCTGCCTTCCATTTTGCCCCATGGCGAACGCCGCCGCCGCCGGCGCCGCCGCCACCTGTTCTCCCGCCGTCGACGCCCGCAGTGGACGCGTCGCTGCAACCGCCGGGCGCCTCCCTGCGTCACGCGCCACCGATCGCTTCCCGTGACCGGTTGTCCTCCGCCATGGAACTCTTTCCCGCTCCGGACCATCTGTCGTCTTCGCCCGTCGGGTGCTCCGACTCGATGGAGGTCGACCCTTCGGCCCCTCCTGACTATCTACGGGCGCATACACCGCATGCTGGCGTGCACCCTGGACTAGGTTTTCAGGCGTTTCCTAGCTCCCCTCAGACCGAATGGCCGGGTGCGGGTGGCACAGCCTCGCCTGTTGTTAGGCTCCCCACCTCGTCGCATACGTCAACATGGGGTCCTCCCCACGGCGGGCGGAAGCCTTGTAACACAACCGTTCGCCGATTTGCGGAAGAGGAATGTGGTGACACCGCCAGACACCACACTTGCTAGGTGGTAGCCTTTAAATCGGCCGCGGTCCGTTAGTATACGTCGGACCCGCGTGTCGCCACTGTCAGTGATTGCAGACCGAGCGCCGCCACACGGAAGGTCTAGAGACACTTCCTAGCACTCGCCCCAGTTGTACAGCCGACTTTGCTAGCGAAGCTACACTGACAAATACGCTCTCATTTGCCGAGACGATAGTTAGCATAGCCTTCAGCTACGTCAATTGTTACGACCTAGCAAGGCGCCATTACCAGTTTATATTGAGATTATAAAGCCTGTACCGTCAGACCGATGTTCTCCAATTATGGATTAAAGTTAAGTATTCCAAGAGCTTCGTACTTTATTTATTAGACGCAATTCCCATAACTGTTCCAGACCTCACGCCAGTCTGCGTGAGCTTATAGCGTGCATTTCGGCCTCCTGTAGCAACACGGTGTTGGCTCTGCTGCCAACACATCAGAAATGACATCAAATTGCAACGGAAAATTTCGGAGAAGGGGGAAAACGTATGGCAGAAAAACAAATACTGTGAAAATTGATCAATAGACGGCGCTGTATGGGTGAGAACACGTAAATGGAAGCACCTGTCATGCGCACGACCCACTGAAGTTGGTATAAACACGCCGGGTACACAGCTTTTCCTCCTTTCGCGTCTGCGACGTTCGCCATGGGGGCCTCAATGCAGGATCGCGCTCTGCTTGTAAAGCTGTATTACAAGAATGGTGACTGTGCACACGTCGCTCTGCAAAAGTTCCGGACACTGAAGGGTTTGAAAAAAAGGCGTTGGTCCGATGACTGCCGTGGGACTGGAGAAAATTATTCGGAAACTCGAAAAGACGGGTTCTTTAGGTGTGCAACTTGGTAGAGGGAGGAAACGAACTGATTCGACGTCAGTGGAAGCAGCAGCCACAGGAATGCAGGAGGAGACGAGTGGTGCTGTGCAAACATGTAGTGCACGGAGAATTGCCCGAATGTTGGACATACCCGTGAGCACGGTACGTAAAATGTTAGGAAACATCCTTCTTTGCTATCCATTCGTAATTACCCGTATGCACGAGTTGCTTCCTGTTGACCTGCCAGCAAGAGAGATCTTTGCTGTAGAAATTCTTGTCGCACGGAAGTAGGCAATGACTGGTTATGGAAGATTTTGTGGACAGACGAAGCCCACTTTCTTCTGACAGGATATGTCAATACACAGACTTGTCGAATATGGACAACGGAAAATCCACAAGTAAATCAACTAGTATCACTTCGTCCTGAAAAGACCTCTGTGTAGTGCTGGCTTACGGCATCATTTATCACAGGGCCATTTTTTTCGAAGAGACAGGTTCTTCCTGTGCTGTTACCTGTACCGTCACTGCTAAGCGCTGTGTGTGTCTTTTGCGCAACAACGTCATTCGAGCTCGCCAACGGCGTTGATGTGCGGATGGGATCACTTTTATGTAAGATGGCGCACGTCCGCACATTGCAAATCCAATTAAGCAGCTGCTGAATCGCCATTTCGGAGATTCTAGAATTATCAGCCGCAATTTCCCTACAGCCTTTCCGTCCCGATCACCTGATCTTAATCCTTATGATTTCTGTCTGTGGGACTATCTGAAAGATGTTGTGTTAAGTGTTCCGTTTGCAAACTTAGCTGCATTGAAGGTACGCATTGAGCAACACATTCTGAACGTGACTCCGGAAACACGTCTATCATTTATGGAACTTGCTGTTTCTTGATTTCAGCTTGTTGCAGAAAGAGGTGGGCAGCGTATTGAACATGTATTGTGCCAGTCACATGGGAATTAATAGTCTGTTTTGATTTTAATTGAAGTTTTTTAGGTGGTTTTTGGTCTCAGAACAGTTAAAAACCGACGTGATTAATGCTTTTTATGCAGATCTGGCTTCAGGACAGTTAAAAACCATTGTGACTCATGCTTTTTATGCGGTTTTTAGCCTCAGGACAAATAAATACCGATGTGATTCATGATTTTTAGCGGTTTTTGGCGTCAGGACAATTAAAAACCGATTTTTCCCATCCGATGTGATATGGCTTTGCATGGTGGATGGGCTTACGGATCTAACAGTATCACAACTGTACACTCATGCACACTGAGTAGTACAGTTTGTTTAACGTCAAACGTACACCTTAGGCATTGTTGTATGAGCCATTTGTCTTTTGCAGTCGATCACTATTTAATTGTAATGCTTAAAGCGCCATCTATTGCAACATTTTGTAACTATTTATTTTACTTCGGCCATACATTTTCTCCCGTCTCCGGTAATGTTCCGTCGCAATTTGAAGTCATTCTGACCGGAGGTGTTATTTCTACAGTGGTTTGAAAGTTTAACTTCAATTATAACCATCCTATGTTAACTGACTTGGTCACCATATGACTCCTTATGAAGCATAAACTTCTTTTCGTTAAACAGATCGTAAATGTAACATGGAGTTCATATATTTGTTAAAGTCTGAACAGTTGTAGCAAGATAAAATTTAAAGAATACCACCGATATTAAAATGATTGCTATAGTTCATAAGTACTTTTACTCAAATAATGATTGTAATACTAGCTTGGGATCCCTAAAATAAAACTCAATAAGGGGACACTTAAACACGAATACAAGAACATAAACACTTAAGACGCTCGTGCAGCCGGTAGTCACTATGATTGCCCTTAAACTGCAATGATCACTAATCACTTGTGATGACCACTGGTTTAGTCATTTAATTTTAATGCTGAATAACTTTTAAGTGAAGAAATTAGTTCTTTTCTTTACTTCTACACTTATGCAAAACATTAACTATTCACCTGTGAAATTTTTCTTGTAGTACTCCAGAAGCAAACTAAGTGCTTACTTAAGGATCTTCCAACACCACAAAAGATAATGAACACTATTAAAGCAATAAATACTCTGCAGTCCAATCAAGTAGGACCCTCGGATACACTGCGTCACTAGGAAAACGATGCAGTCCAGGTAAAATGACAAAGGAGTGCTTCAACTTTCCTAGCACCAAGTTGAAATAAAGAGAATTATTATTTGCAAATAAAGGAAGTATGTAGTCCATGTAAGTAAATATAGTATTAAACTTTTACTTGAGATGCTGGTAGTCATAGTGCAACCTTCCGTCGCTAAAATAAAGTCGACAAACGTACTCGTGGCTTTTGATTTATTAAGGCTCTGAAAACTACCATCTTTGCGCCACATTTAAGGCATTATAAAGCAACCTTGGTGCTTTCCTTGCCTCATTCATCCCATAAAATGTGAACAGTGTGCAGACTAACCACCGACTGACTGTGCCTCAGATTCTCCTTGCTACTATATCGCTAACTCCACCATTATTCGTATTCTCACCATGCGAGTTTCGTAGCCGAGAGGCTACTCCAGGTTCCACCTAAGAACAAACCGACGTTCACCAAACATGTACCAGTTCTAATAATACCATTTTAACATAACGACATTCGAACAAAATATGGATTTGATGGTTACATGCTCAGATTAATGCTAGTGCCTTAAATTGACGGGAAACACTATCAGACTCTTACATAGATGTCTAACCAAAGAACATAGTGACGCAGATGTAACATTAAGTATAAGAAAAGAAAGAAATGACTTCATATAGATATAGTCTATATTGTACATAAATGTTACAATTCTTTGCTAAAAGAACTATTTTTATTAAATTATTTATTCTCTCAATAAATACAGTTCTCTGTTGGAGTTGAAATACTGAAATGACGATCGACGTGCGCATTCTCACAGCACCCTAAAAACTTAAGTTCAAGCTAGCTCATAATGTTGATGCGAATGAAACTTATTAACCAGTTTATAGTTTGGACAGATCTCCAGCGATGACTGCTAATTCATGACTTAAACAAATTTTAAACTAGGGGTGAAAGTTATTTTCAAATAAGCCTGTAAAACGAATTGAACGCTGATTTATGTAAACACATCGAACGTCATAAGATCTCAATAAATGATCGCAAATCATTGACTATATCTCTCTTATATCAATTTTCTTCTCATACAGTCTCAAATAATACTAAAATGGAATCGACCATTTCCAAAAGGCTCTTTCTCATATTTTTGGTAAAACGGTTTAAGTACGGCTTTTAGTCCTCCGGCATCAGATGCATGGTATTATGCTAACGAGAGCTCTGTCCTGCAGTCGTGAAAGGTCTCATCTCCGGGAGATGATGTAACTTAACGGGGAGCGACATGGTGACGGTCGAAAGAAATGGAAGTTTTTTGTTATGGAAATAAAATATATACATTGAAGAAATATTTCACAAAATATTATTAACGAACTCCAAAAAGTAACAATTCTCTGTGCGTTTGAAGCTAAAGCAAACTGTGAATTGCAAAGTTACAAACATAAAATGCCATTGCTACAAGTCCTTATCGATGCCATCTTCCCTTTTTGTACCGATTTGAGTAAACCTGATTTGCTGGAAGGTTGTTTGTTTGGTTTTACTCAAAATGTGAACGAAAGTTTCAATAGTCTACAAAAATAACATCCAGCCGATGCCAAATAGTTAACATTGATTCAAATTTGACCGTACGTCTACCCAATGTAGGTCACACTGTATTAATGCATGTGACAAATGCCATTCAAATCATAATCGGCAATGAAATGCGCCGATTCTGTGAGGATAGAGACGCAAGCGGCGATGTGCTCAGTGACGTAAAGGACATTGAGCATGAAAACGCCCTCAAAGTTGAGGGCTTATCAGGTCAAAGTAGCAGGAAGTGGCCATCCACTAACCGGGGAGATAGTTATTACGCGCCAGGCATCGATGATATCGCGTAAGTTTTAAGCTTTGTCATTTTTTTATGTGATAAATACGTGTCAAAGTTAAAACGCGTTTTTCTCAAAACCATGTTTTTCGGCGTGGTTGTTGTCGCCCATGCTAAAATTGTCATTCGTTTTAATTATTTCAGATCTCAAATTCATAGTAGCCGACTTCTTTATGTTGATATTTAGTGTTTTTTCCGGCCAAGAAAGAGGGTCCAATATGGCCCTTTTTTTCAAATATTTGTAACTTCACCAAAAACATTTCTTTGCTAATCCCTGCAATGAGCTAAAATTATATTTGTAAGCATCAGGGTGATACGTTATTTTCATATCAGATAACCACAACATGAGTTACAGTGACAACCGTCGATGTTACTCCTTTCAGAGCTGCGGAAAATCCGAACCACACAGTGAAGATATTAATATTTGGCGATAAAAATACCAATGAAAACTTCAACGTGTTCTTCATTCATCGCAACAAACCACATTTTTGTACTGCATTCGAGAACGGAGGAAAAAATACAGAATTTGAGCAATATTTTCGTCCGCCACCCTGTCGTTCCCCCTTTACGATGGAGCGTCGTTGTTAACTGCCCAAAGAAACGCTAAGTTGCAGTCTACATGGTGATTTCCGATGAATTTATAGATTTTAACATGTCATGGCCAAATTTCTAAAATAAACAATGAAGAACAGAACTGGAAGGTGCCAACGGTAGCATTCAGTCCCATAGGTTAATTAGAGTTCTGATACAACATTCACAATCCTCATGTGTTGCCTGCCTTTCGTTATCGGGTTTTTAAAGCACCTTTCGTCTCCAGTTTGCCAATAAAAAAGCATGTGGTTCCTCCTTGGTATCTAGTGAGAAACAGACTATGACGTTTTTACTATGTGCTTTCGTTCACACCATGTGCAGTAAGATGTGTTAGTTTCATTACTTAAATACGTCATAACCGTTCCTCTAACACTGTAGTACCTGAGTTTTGAAGATGATAAATCTTTAAATATGCGGGGCAAGAAAAGATATGCTGATTTCTTATGTTCTAGCTTTGAAGGAAATTGTACGGATTTCGGTGTATTATAGCTTCCTCACCTCTAAATACAAAGAAACTGTATTTATTGTAGAACCTGTGATCGCTAAACAGAGTTTCGTGTTTCCTCGAAATTAACCTAAGTGTATTTGGGAACTGTTAGAAATAAACGATTCGGTTAAGTACCTCTGTGACGAAAATTTAACAACGTATAAAAATGCATTTTACATCTTTCAGGAAGTAACGTCATCGCATCACGTACAGAGTGAAGCTAAATCCTCTTTGCAGACTTTAGGGACACAGTGCTTCCACCTAAACAAGGAGAAAAAGTCTAGCAAATATTTGCTCTAAAGAGCAATGCTTTAAGAGCTTTGGGCATTCGCTCATCTTCGCTTTTGCGAAACAAATCACTTCTACTGCACAGGTGCTCGTTTCTCTTAAGTTACACAGTCTAGATCCCATGTTTACTGGATATTTTCTGTTATTTTGATCCACCCTACTTCCTCCCAAAATATAGAAAGCTAAGAGCTTGCAGTAGAAGAGATGTGTTTCACAGTATCGAAGATGAACAAGTACTCATAGCTCTTAAGGTACGTATTTTAGATCTCGTGTCTACCAGACACTTTTTCTTGTTTCGATGTAAGGAACCCGTCCTCAGGGTCTGAAAGGGGATTACCACGCATATTTGAAAAATGTGATACGTGTAAAGATAAAGTGATGGTAGGTCGATTGTTATAGAAATCCGCGTGCCCGTCTGGATGAAGTGTTAGAGTCCTTCGTGTTGTTTAAACCGCCACCATTCTAAACGATCTTATTACTCCTTTTTACTTGAAGCTGTCTGATTTGTGTACAGTTACATGTCACATGGAGTAACTCAGACGTAAAATATTAATTACAAAGAAATAAGTAATAATAACATCTCTAGGCGCTTCAGTCCGGAACCACGAGGCTGCTACGGTCGCAGGTTCGAATCCTGTCTCGGGCATGGATGTGTGTGATGTCCTTAGGTTAGTTAGGTTTAAGTAGTTCTAAGTTCTAGGAGACTGATGACCTCAAATGTTACGTCCCATAGTGCTTAGAGCCATTTGAACCACTTGAATAACATCTGATGTCTATGCTCATTTGAAAATAGTTAACAGCCGAAATTCCCAAACTATAGCAAAATATAGATATCTTAGACACCATAACTTCGGTGGCGTTCTTAGTGCCATCGGGAAATTCAAGACTATGAGAAATGTTTCAGCACACAGGAAAAGGTTGTCGTAGGCCAGTGAATGGTCAACCAATAGTAGCACTAAATAAGACTGACCTAACACTGAACAAGAGTGTCCGTATCTGGCTTTAACGCTACATCTCCTAGACATTTGTTTCCAGAGCTCCCAGTTGTTACTAAGTTTCAGTTTCTTGATATACTATGCCTCAGAGTTTCAGCTAACTTATTCTTAATGCTACATATTTGTGTATGATTCCCTTACAGCAATTGCATAGTTTTCAAACTGCCTATTGCCTAACTACAGCATTATTTGTACGTATGACTGTTCGGTACGTCTCGAGCAGGACGATGGGATGGTATCCACTGTGATTCAGGTTCGTAGCTTTCTAGTATACATAGTCACCAGGCCCCACAGTAGATTTTAATGTGACTCACGAATCGTAAGACTTTGGAGTGTGTACACTAGAATATAATCTGTAAAAATTCTGAAGTTGCCATAGATGAAAACAGTTAGCTAATTGTTCTCTACAACTCCTACAGAAACACATTTGTGATTTCTCGTGACTCTCATTTCTGCTGCTTTTCATAACTTTCGCACTTGTCCTGCTTTACTCTCAATCCATATTCTTTACACGTAAGTGTGTTCTTCCATGCAAAAGGTCCCGTAATTCTTCTTCAGTTTCACTGAGGATAGCAAAGTCGTCAGCGAATATTATCATTGATATTCTGAATTTTAATCTCACTCTTTAACCTTTCTTTTATTTACGTCATTACTTCTTCGATGTGTAGCGAGAACAGTAAAACCGAAAGATTCCATCCTTGCCTTACAATATTTTTAGTTCGAGCAGTTCACTCTTAGTTACCCAGTTATCTTGTTCCTTCTTGGTTCTTATACATATTACAGGTTACCCTTATTTTCCTGTAGCGTGCTTCTATTTCCTCAAAATTTCGTACATATTGCACCATTTTACATTGTCAAATGCTTTTTATACATCGAAAAATAAATTGGGGGTGTCTTGATTTTTCTTGAGCCATTTTTCCATTATCAACGTGAAAGCCGCCTTTCTGATGTCTTTACCTTTCCTAAAGCCAAGTCGATCGTCGTCTTAAAAGTCTTCAATTTCCTTCGCATTACTCCATGTGTTATTCTTGTCGGGGGCTTGGTTGCATGAGCTCTTCAGCTGATTGTGGGACGGTTCTCGCACTTACAGCCCTTGCTGTCTTCTGAACTCTGTGAATGATATCTTACAGAAAGTCTGATGGTATTTCGACTGTGTCATATAGTCTACACACGAACTACAATAGTCTTTTGGTTGCTACTTCACCATGATTTTAAAAATTGTAATGAAGTGTTACCTATGATTTCTGCATTATTGGATCTTAAGTCTTCCATAAATCTTTTAAATTATCTAGTATTGCACCCCTTATGTCTTACATATCGACTACAAACTCCTATAACCTCGTCGGTCGACTCCCTTCCCTGATAGTGCACTCTACCCACCTATCGACATTCTTCTCTGCGTTTAACAGCTGAACTCTCAATGTACTCTTAATGTTACCACCCTTACTTTTAATTTCAGTGAAGGTTGTTTTGACTTTTCTATATGCTGAGGCAGTGTTTCTGACGATCATATCTTTTTCGATTTCTTCACATTTTCTTGCTGGCATTCAGCCTTCGAAACGCTACACTTCGTATTTATTTCATTCCCATGTCATTCATACCGATATATTCCTGTCTCTCCCTGAATATTTTTGCACTTCTTTCTTTCGCCGGCCAGTAGATATTTCTTGTGTGGCCAATGTTTCTTCGCAGTAACCTCCCTTGTACCTACGTTTGTCCATGTCTGTGATTGACATTTTTTGAGATTTTGTAAGTAGGCTGTTTAGGCTTTCTTTATGTAAGTTTGCTGTTTATGTTTTTTATTGGCAACGTTACATAGCACTCTGTATGAAAATCACTGGCTGTGCTGTGTGCAGTATGTGGCTAGTTTGCATTGTTGTCTGCCATTATTGTCATGAACTGCTATAGCTGGATGCGAACAGCGCGTAGCGCTGGGCAGTTGGAGGTGAGCCGCCAGCAGTGGTGGACGTGGGGAGAGAGATGGCGGAGTTTTGATAATCTGTAAGACTGAATGTCAATTATGAATATTAAGGTAAATACATTGTTTGTTCTCTATTAATATCTTTCATTTGCTAACTATCCCTATCAGTAGTTAGTACCTTCAGTGGTTTGAATCTTTTATTTAGCTGGCAGTAGTGGCGCTCGCTGTTTTGCAGTAGCTTGAGTAGCGAAGATTTTTGTGAGGTAAGTGATTTGTAAAAGGTATAGGTTAAAGTTAGTCAGGGCCATTGTTTTGTAGGGGTTATTGAAAGTCAGATTGCGTTGCGCTAAATAATATTGTGTGTCAGGTTAAGCACAGGCTTGTATAATTGTTCTAAGTGGACGTTTCACATGTAAAATTGTTCAAAGGGGACGTTTCATATGTCGACCCTTAGCCTAGGATACCTCACTGGAATCTTCTGATTTTTTTCTTGTAGTTTGTGTATTTAGTGTAGTTTTTGTTTATTGCTAGCGCGTAATTGTAGAGAGAATCTCCTTTGTAGTTGCAGTCTTTCATTGTTGTACAGTAAAACAGTTGTGGCATGCATGTAGCTTTGCGCCAAGTATTTCGCTGCTGCAATTAACTAGATATTATTTTCAGTGCTATGTTAATGTGTTCTCTTGTTTTTGCTATTCAAGTTGTGCTTTTCTGTGTTGTCGTGTGAAATATTGTGACAATAATGGCGTGTGAAAAACGTAACACTAGGCTCCAAACTAAATTGAGAAATAATAGTGACGACGAGCGTAGCTTATCAGCACCACTGGGTAGTGAATTAACTAATATTCAAAGTAGTAATTTGGTAACTGTGCATAGGGAAATGGAGCGGGCGTCAGACAATGGCGTAGGCAGTGAAACAGGTAGTGAACAGGGAAGCATTGTCGATCGATCGGTCGGCAACAGCTCGCCTCAGGAATCCGAAATGATAGGACACAATTTTGCAAATACTGTAGATTCAGGTTTTGCGTCCTCACCGTTTTCTCAAATGAGTCAAGACACATTTTCCGCTTGTCAAAATGTGAATGTTGCCGGTGCAAATTCACTGCCGAAAAGCACTGAGGAACATGTTTGAGACACCAGTGCATTGTTATTACAGTTAATGCAACAAATGGGACAAAGGCTACAAAAGTTAGACACAACGCTTGAACAAAATCAGAAACAAATGGGACAGAATCTTCAAAAGTTAGACACAATGGAACAAAATCAGAGACAAACACAGCAAAAGCTTCAAAAGTTAGACACAATGGAACAAAAGCTTCAAAAGTTAGACTCAGTGGAACATATGCTTGAACAAACACGTGAAGATTTAACTACTGAGTTACATAAAATAGAATCGAAATGTCAGAAAGTCTGTAATGACGTAAAAACACAAATTTGTGAGCATTTCCAACCTATTTTTTCGCGTCATGAGAATGTATTACAGAATCACGAAGCAGCCATAAAAGAACTGCAAACCATTGTTCATGAAAATCATGAGACCTTGTGGGCTAAAATTGACTCAGTTGCATCTACCGATTCGGTTACGCAACTGGCAAAAACTCAGGAAAACTTAAAGAACACAGTAGATTCGATTTCAACACAAATGGACACTCTGAAACTTGGTTCAGAAAAACACACTGAGGAAATGTGTTCACTATCGGAGAAAGTAGCTGAACTTTCGGATCAGGTCACTAACTTATCTACAAAGGTAGATGATGATCTGAATGACACAAGACCCGTAGCCTTCACTGACACAGAAGACTATGAACAAATAAGAAAATTCAAACAAAATCAAAATCAAATTAATACACAGTATAAAAGAGAAATCCGGGAAGTACAAGATCAGTTGACGCAGGTGATACAAGAATTACGTATTTCAGAGGACACTCGCGCCCCAATACTGGAAGAGGGACATAGAAATACGGAAAAGCCACAATATAATAACACAGAGCATTTCGGTAATTATGAAAGAAATTGGCAAGGTGCACCGAATTTTGAGATGGAACCGCCGACACGACGTAACAATGACCGATATGTGACTCGCCGACATGATGATTTTGACTATAAGCTGTTCATTACTACACGTAAATTCAAAACATTTAAGAATTCTGGCAACGACATTCATCCACAAGCGTGGCTCCATCAATTCTCTCATTGTTTTCCTCCCAACTGGTCATTAGAACACAGATTAGAATTTATGTGTGGCTACTTGGAGAATGAACCAGCTGTAAGAATGCGATCGGTCATTCACGATTGCCACAGTGAAGGAGAATTTTACCATGCCTTCCTCTCAGCATATTGGTCTCAAGCTACACAAGACCGCGTAAAACATAGCATCATGATGATGAAACACTTTGAACAATCTGAATTTTCCAGTCTTGTCAAATATTTTGAAGACATGTTGCACAAGAATCAGTACCTATCAAACCCATACAGCCCCTCAGAACTCATCCGCATTTGCTTAATCAAACTGCCTGAACATTTACGACACATTATTTTGGCAGGACGTTGCAAAGACGACATTGAAGCTTTTCAGGGACTGTTACAAGAACTGGAAATTGACACAGACAGTCGTGGGATGCGAAAACAGGAAATCAATCACTACAGGTCACATCCGTCACAATTCCGTGACGACAGAAATAATAACTGGACACGACAAGTCTATTCTTACAACGCAAATCGTGACCAAAACAGACACCACCCGTATGACAACCGTTGGCAGAGTAGTAATAATTACAGGGAAAGATCACCTCTCCGCAGTAATGACTATCACAGAGACAATCAGAGAAACAGACAATATGGGAACCAAAATAACTATTATCAAGGGAGACAGAATAACTTTAGACGCAACGGTCCAGCGCGTAGTTACGATTCAAGGAGAAATTCTCCACCACGTGACCGACAAGAAAGAAACTATGGAATCTACCGACATGACGACAGACGATATGATCGTAACGACAGACCTGAATTGCATCAGAACTGGCGAGATTTAAACAGAGCAGAGCACTCTCGTCACGATGAATTTGTAGAAGTTAGGTCTCCAAATCCCAATAACGACGCGCGCCAACAAAGAGACAATAGGCGATGACTCACACCACTGGCAGCCACAAGACGTACTTATGAAACTGACGACGCAGCTGCCGTAGCTAGTAATTACGTAAAAATGGAAGACATTAGGGACATCTTACTCCAGGAACACGACGTAAAACATAACAACATTGCATATCCTGTGATTCATATTACTGTAAATGACGTAAAATTTACGGCAGTACTTGACTCTGGCAGTCCCATTTCAGTAATTAGCGAAACAGCTTTTAGCAAATGCAACAAAGCGAACGATTGCCCCACACTTCCGTTACGTAAGATTAAATTACAAGGTGCAATCTTTGGAAAAAGTGTAGATGTACGCCAACAAACCAACTTAGAATTCTTTTGTCAAAGCCACAGCTTCTCTATGAACTTCCTTATTGTTCCATTATTGTCGACGGAAATTATACTGGGAGTAGACTTTTTGAATGAATATAAAGCAATCTTAAGCTTTCACGATGCTGAAATAAGTTTAGAGAAAGAAGGTAAGTCAATAGCTTTGAAATTTGAAGACTGGCTCTCAAACCATGATGAGGAAATTAATCGGCTTTACCTTCTGTTAGATAACAGTTCGGAATTTTCTACGGAACTAGACACTAACAATCACTCTGCAAGTACTGACAGGGATGACATCGACGGCATATTTGAAATTAATGAGTTAATTCAGAATAAAATTCAAACAATTGAGAATTGTAATGACACTGATAGGCAGGACCTTTTTGAGATTTTACAAGCACATTCCACAGTTTTTACTCACAAAACAGGAACAATCAAGGGATTTCAATACCAATTTCGTGTTCGTGAGCATACTAAATTTTGTGTAAGACCATACGTAATTCCAGCACATTATAGGGACCGTGTTAGAACAGAAATACAATCTATGCTTGACGAGGGCATTATTGAGCCTGCAGTAAGCTCATACAACAATCCGTTACATGTTGTTGAGAAGAAAAATGGATCGATCAGACTTGTCTTAGATTCGAGACAAATCAATACTATCATTATTCCTGAAACAGACAGGCCGCAGACGATGGAAGAACTTCTTCAAAATTTTAATGGTGTAAAAGTGTTGTCTTCCATTGATCTCAGATCCAGCTTTTATCAGATCGAACTACATCCAGAATGTAGAAAATACACAGCTTTCCTTTGTTTCGGCGTTTGTTATCAGTTTCGGAAACTTCCTTTTGGTTTGAACATTTCTTCAGCAGCATTCATTCGCGGGTTAAATTCCATATTACCTGAGTTCTTAAAACGTCACATCACCTTATATGTGGACGATATTCTAATAGCAGAAGCCTCATGGGAACAACATAACCGCATCCTCAACAGTTTGTTACGTACTTTTGCAGAATCTGGAATTACAGTTAACTTGGAAAAGTCTGAATTCGGTAGGTCAAAGGTGAAGTTTTTGGGACATATTATTTCTTCTGAAGGCATTCAGCCGGATCCTGAAAAGTTAGAAGCAATCAGAGCCATTCCAGTTCCATCCACAAAAAGACAAGTCCGCAGTTTTCTAGGTCTCGTAAATTTTTACCGTCGTTTTCTGAATATGCAAATTCTAGTTACACCAAAACTTTGTTCTCTCACTGGAAAAAATACTATTTGGAACTGGGACGAACAAGCACAGTTGGAATTCAATTCTTTGAAAGAAGCGTTACTTCACGCGCCAATACTAGCTCATCCAGATCTGTCACAAGATTTCTGCCTTAGCACTGATTCTTCCAAAGTTGGTCTTGGTGCCCATTTATTTCAAGAAGCCATAGAAGATGACATTACTGTTCAGAAAACCATTGCTTTTGCTAGCCGAGTGCTAACAAAATCTGAAAAAAATTATTCCGTTACTGAATTAGAAGCTTTAGCTATCGTTTGGGCATTTAACAAATTCCGTTTCTTTCTTTCTGGTAAGCACGTAAAAGTATACAGTGATCACCGTGCATTACAATTTCTTATGTCTTCAAAATTAAATCATGATAGGTTAAAACGTTGGGCATTGTTTCTGCAAGAATTCCGCTTCACAATAGTCTACATTCCCGGCAAGGAGAACATTGTTGCGGACGCACTGTCACGCGCACCGGCTGGGCTTGAGAAAAGTAACACAGAAGGCAACCTCGAGAAAAATTTCAGTATTCTTTACATTCAGAAAGTCGCCTTTGAAAACTTCATCACCACATCTTTAAAGGACATTGCTCATGAACAAGATAAAGATCCGATTTGGAAAGACATCAAAGGTAAATGGCATGAAAAGACACACACTCAGATTCGGCATTATTACCTGGTTAGAAACAACATACTCTTCAAACGCTGCACTGTTGATGACAAGCTATGGGTACTTTGCATTCCAGACGATTTTGTTAATAAGCTCATTTGGTACATTCATTTCAGCTACGCACATTTTGGTCCACGAAAATGTTACCATATTCTTCGAACGACTTGTTATTTTAACAATATGGAAAAGCGAATTCGAAGAGTCTTGTCTATTTGTAAACTTTGTCAAAAGGCGAAACCGTCTACTATCTCACATCGTGCTCCGCTGTTTCCTATCATTCCTTCTAAATTAAAAGAATTTGCTGCTGTTGATCTCTTGGGACCGCTTGTCAGAACATCTAATGGATTTGCATACGTTCTAGTCGCTGTTGAACTTACTTCAAAATTTGTTTCTTTCACTCCGTTACGTAAAGCCACTGGACGGTCTGTATCCAACGCCTTTGTTAAAAAATTTCTTACGTGAAGTTGGACACGTTAGTAAAGTCATTTCAGATAACGGACCGCAATTCAGATCTGCTGTTTGGTCACGCATGCTTCGGAATCATAAAATCAAACCTGTTTTTATTTCATTGTATTCACCACATTGTAACCCGTCTGAACGGATTATGAAAGAAATCAATAAGCTTTGCAGACTTTATTGTCACAGAAAGCATCAGCATTGGGACAGATATTTACACTTATTTCAAAATGTGCTGAATGAAATGCCTCATGATTCCACTGCTTTACCACCTACTCTTGTACTGAAGAATGTAGAACCACCGAACAGAATCAGAGAGCTTGTACCTTTCCCGAATACACGTAAACTGCGACACAAAGACATAATTGATTTGGCTCTTAAAAATATAAAATCTGCAGCAGAGAAAAGGAGAAAACTACACGGTAAAGCAAATGCAAAGAAATTATATATTGGTCAGAAAGTTCTCATTAAAGCTCATTCATTGTCACATAAGAAGAAACACTTGAGTCACAAATTCTTTCTAGTTTACAATGGACCTTACAGAATCCGACGTATACCACATGATAATTGCGTTGAAGTTGAAACTCTGCGTACTAGGAAGAGTAAAGGTTTACACCACATTTCTCATGTCAAACCATTTATTGACAGATAATTTGCTTTTTAACTTAGTCTTTGCAATTTTCACTTCACGCTACTTGTACAATTTGTCAGAGTTAAGAAACTGTTAACATGCAACATTTTGGTTTGCTTACGAGTGGATTCTGGATTTGAGGTGCTTTCTGTGAAATGCCAGATGACACAGTGGTTGGTTTGTGTGACAGCTACACGATTATATCACGACGTTACTAATGAGTGACAATTTACAATGTTGCTTTTGCGGTGTATCTGTTTGATATCTGCACAGTTTTTCTGAATTCTTCTGTAAAGTAAAACATGTTTTAGTGGTGACTTTTGTGCTATTGCTACAAGGAGACAGCCTTTTCCGTAGGACAACAATACGTTACAGCACAGTACTTTCCTCATCACGGCAATAAGCGTAATAAGTATGATATCTATACGCAAAGCATTTCACTTTTGTGTATCATGAGGTAAGTACATTGACTTCTGCAGAACTTAGCTTTCGGAGGACAATAACTACGACACTTCCCAGAGATTATCTTACAGCAAGACGCATATTTAGCGCTACTGGATACGTATTTGAGTGATTAATTTTGTACTTAAAACATTTATTTTTAGAGATTTTTGAATTACAAAGAAAGTTTTTCGTGACACATTTCATTTCATTGCTGTAAGCTGTAATACCTGAGGATACAATTACAATAAACCTCAGGGGGGTACACTCCTACTTTGTGTACCATGTGTTTGGCAAGCACAAGGAGCCCTAGCTAATATGGTATTTGCTTATACAACTTTACACATCGGTACCATATTTCTCTAACACATAAATTACACACCTATCTGATCATTTAACAGAGAAACAAACAACCTTTTACTACGTCAGTGACACATGTTTACGCCATTACAGAGTTGGATTACTTCACACTTAAGAAATTGTACTTTGTCTGTACTTTGTGCACTGTTCATATTTTTTTTTTGGAACCATTGTGATACTATGAGAACTTTGAATGATGTATTTGGTAAGGGAGTATGATTTTAAAGTACGTTGGAAGCAGATGACACTTTTGACATGAGCAGAGAATTTTGTTAGGTTTTGAAATTATTGGAGGAAGCTACGACGATTTTGAGATTTGACTGAGGTTTTATGATGTTATTTTTACGACGACGATGTGTATTATGCTGTTGAGGTATGTTTATGTCAATAAAATTCTTGACCTATGAAATGTTTTTATATGAGACTGTCACTGTAGCGGAAACTGCTGTCGTAAATATTTCCGTAAGAAAGTTAAGTGACCACCTGCACATAATGCGACTTGGGCACCCAGGTGTGTCAGACACCTGGAGAACAAGCCTTTTCAGACGCTCAGGTAGAAAAGAAAGCCATTAGGATGTGCCTTTCATCGCTAATGCGACACGCTCGTTACTTGAAAACATATGATTTTTGTAATGCGTTGTGGGCACACAGCTGTGTCAAACACCTGGAGAATAAACCATTAGGATGTGCCTTCCATCGCTAATGCGACACCCTCGTTACTTAAAAATTTATGATATTTACTGAAATGCCTAACAAAATGACAAGAAATATTTTTACATCTGCACACCTGATTATGACAAGAGTCTTTGTACGAGAGTTGAGAGCAATTAACTTATGAAATGAAATGTCACATGACTACTGAATGACATTTTTATGCTTTGGTTTGTGTAATTGCTTATTTCATTTGATGTCTGGTTTCCAGCTGTGTTGCAGCATTGCTTTTATAAAATGAGATGCATTTGCTAATGTGAACTCTTTCTGTCAACAGATCTATTAAATGATAATTTTGTAATCCACATTCTTTAAAAAAGGAGCACTTGGAAAGGAAAGAACAATAAGAAGTAACTCGTAACAGTAACACTTAATTTTCTTTTCAGGTACATGGTAATATTTTTTTTACAATAAGTTGTTATGGTGCACCACTTTAATTACATAGACATTAAGATGACCACTTTAATTACATAGACATTAAGATGTGAATATGCATTTCCCTTGTCTGCATTGTTGTTTTTACTGTAATATTTTTTCTGCTTGCGCTATGTCATGTTTAGGTATAAGTTGCTGCTGTTTGCAAGGCATAGTGTTATTGAATTTGACTTTTGCTAATTTATGCTGCTAGCTTTGCCAATTTGCATTTCTTTGTCATTTCTGTTTGTGTTGATTTGTTGTGATGCTGCATTGCCTCGTCCTTTGGTATATATATCTGAGCTCAGTAGATTTAAGTTAGCTTAAGAGGGGGTAGACTATATAAGAAACTGACTATGGAGAATAGGTAAAGAATGCATTGCGAAGAAAGATTTGGGCCCCAATGAGTATTGTACAATCAGAAATAATTATTTTGAAAGAAATATGGATAGAATACAGGAACGAGGTATAGGTAGGATTTTCTTGGAAATAAATGATGAGGTAAGCAATGTGTGAACATATAAATACAGAAAGCATGCTTGGATAGGATTTTTTTGGTGGAAACAAATGTTGAAATAAGACGAAAGATCTATCGAATGAAGTTGTGGGGTGGACTGCAGTACCAAATGTTACACTGAAAACAAACCCTGTCCTTTCCTTTTGTGTTATCCCACTATGTGTTTGGGTACCCTTGTGTATTTGTGTTTTTCCTGTCTTTATATGTTTAGCTGATGAGAGCTCTGTTGTAGACTTTTTCTAATAATATGTTATTTACTTTGTAAAGATGCTTAGACATTATTTATTCTGTGTTGTTTTAATGCTCATGTGTGAAGTTGAATTTTTAAAAGTGATTCTGATCTTTTATGTATGTACTCATGTCATCATTCCTGTAACACTGATGTATATGTTTATTTCTATTGTTTTGTAAAGCCTGCACTACAAATATTATCTGTATTGTTATGTTTTTAATGATGTATTTTGTATCTTTGTAATTGTATTCTTATGTTATATAATTGTAATTGACACCAGTTACTCAAATTAAGTAACTTGTAAGCATTCATTTCACTGCACACATTTCTGTTGGTCATAGTATATGGACAATATGTGAGAAGTAGGGACTGTTAGTGTTTGCATGTGTGTTAATAATTCAGCAAGGGACTGGATAACAGCATTGCTGGTTCTAAGGACAATTCCAAAAACTTTGTGAGTGCACAAGTGGTGGTTATGGACTTGCTCTATTATCCGCAAGACTCTTCAATGGTGATTGTGCACCTGCACAGTCGCAACAGATGGCTGCTGGCCATCTCTACAAGGACAACAGTGGGTCTGCTCCTCTGGTGGCCCACCAATACCATACTCTCTACCAGGACTACAGTGGGTCTGCTCTGTGATGACCTACCTACCAATCTTCTTCAAAACGTCGAATGACTCTGCTGTGGGTTTGCTCTGTTGTGGCCCATTACCTGTCAGCATGTCAAGAGTCAGCACTGTCTTTCCGTTGTAAGGACAACACTACTTCTTCAAGACTGCATGGAAATCCACTACTTCTGTGTGCAATTTTTTTTACTAATGAGACTTTGTGAACAAACACCTGTAATTACTATTATGATGAACAATCTGGACTGTCTTTATGGACTGTGAGAAAATTTTAGCTTTTGACCAACATTGTATCAATAAGTGTGTGCATTGGATATTTTTGTTAGTGTAATTATGAAAAATTTTATCAAATCATTATTGGCCACCGGCCAAAAACATTTTGTAAAATTTTTTGTGGGGAGCATGGGGGCTATGTAAGTAGGCTGTTTAGGCTTTCTTTATGTAAGTTTGCTGTTTATGTTTTTTATTGGCAACGTTACATAGCACTCTGTATGAAAATCACTGGCTGTGCTGTGTGCAGTATGTGGCTAGTTTGCATTGTTGTCTGCCATTATTGTCATGAACTGCTATAGCTGGATGCGAACAGCGCGTAGCGCTGGGCAGTTGGAGGTGAGCCGCCAGCAGTGGTGGACGTGGGGAGAGAGATGGCGGAGTTTTGATAATCTGTAAGACTGAATGTCAATTATGAATATTAAGGTAAATACATTGTTTGTTCTCTATTAATATCTTTCATTTGCTAACTATCCCTATCAGTAGTTAGTACCTTCAGTGGTTTGAATCTTTTATTTAGCTGGCAGTAGTGGCGCTCGCTGTTTTGCAGTAGCTTGAGTAGCGAAGATTTTTGTGAGGTAAGTGATTTGTAAAAGGTATAGGTTAAAGTTAGTCAGGGCCATTGTTTTGTAGGGGTTATTGAAAGTCAGATTGCGTTGCGCTAAATAATATTGTGTGTCAGGTTAAGCACAGGCTTGTATAATTGTTCTAAGTGGACGTTTCACATGTAAAATTGTTCAAAGGGGACGTTTCATAATTTTTACCCCTCTCCATCAGAACTTCGTACTATGGTATTCCTTATTGTATTATCCACATCCTTAGCGAACTTCAAATGTGTTTCATAGTTCCTCAGTATTTCATTGTCCACCTCCTTCCACACCGATTCCTCGCGATGAATATCTCAAATTTCATTCTACTCATCATCATTGTCATCAGACTCTACATCTGCTCTTGGGTACGCCTTACATCCTACTGTCTGATTCGATATCTCTGTCTAACCATGGTATAATCAAACTGTAATCATCCAGTGTTTGCGGCTCTTTTCCAAATTAACTTCTTCCCCTCGTGATTTTTGAACAGAGTATTCATAGTCACCATTTGAAATTTATGGCAGATATCGGTTTGTCTTTCTCCTCACTTATTACTACTACCAGTCCCGTTACTCATTTTTCTATTTCTTCCTCTACAACTGGTTCCAATCCATCATGAATATCACATTTTCTTGAAAATTCAAACAGTGCATGGATTAGAGGTCGACTTGATATTAAACGTGTTGATATAGGGCGACATTTCTCGCACACATTTGAGGATACGAAGCGAATATTGCAGGTTATGAATACTGATGCATCTGTTCGCTCTCCGAAACATCTATTACCTCGTTCCTTAACCCAATACTGGCCAAAACTCAATCGGATCATTTTTTGCAAACTTTTATACATAAATACGTTACATTGAGTGATTAATTGAATAAAAATTTGTTTTGAAAATTTTCAGTTTATTAGAACAAAAACTACAGACCGTCCCATTTTTGGGACATTGGCCAAATGCGCTATCCAAATTCACAATCTTATTCTACATGCATAATATTGTAAGAAACAACACAAACAATAAATAAAGAATGTTTTAATATTATTGAATGTATATTCAGTATGAAATGAAGCAAAACACTTTTCGTGTACACCAACATTGCACCTATCGCAAACTTTTGTTGTTTTTTTCTTGCAGTAAGCACATCTCTTCTGCGTTTTACTTGGCACAATGAAATGATTTCCTGGATCTAGTCGTACATCTGTGCTCACCCGTCCTCCCATGAATTGGCTTCCTTGTGGTCCTCTACGTTTTGGTACTGATCCTGTTTTCTTTGATAGGTAAAACATCACTATTCTCCATTGGACATCCAAAAGTGAGAGCTTCTCATTAGAGTCAGCAATTTGGTATGCAGGCCATGTGTTTACTACGCAGATATCTATCATCTGTGTGAATAATGGCCACCACCATTTCTTTGACCTTATGCTCGTCCTATAAAGTGATAGCTGTTTGTCCAGTAGATCTACGCTACCCATATTAGCATTGTTTTCTTCAATGAGATGTGGGATTGTAACAGATATTTCCTTTTTCTTTGCCCGTGAGTATCTTTTATTACAACTCAGAGGAGTAATAGTACTGTAATTTGTCACTACATATACTGGTTTGTTGTCACTCCATTTCACAACCAGAACTTAGTTCTCTTTGTCAAACATGTTGTCATAGAATCTTCTTTCCTTTTCTTATGCCATTCTTTTCGAGTCAATCAAAGGATATGCATTAGTTCGGATCTCTCTTATTGTTCCTGTAGCTTTCATTTTACTCTTTCCGAGTGTGATCAATGTGTAAACCCTGGTGAAAAACTTGTCAAACAAAAGCTTAAAATTCGGATACTCTGATTCTGGAATTATGCTGCTTAGTTCATTTCTTACCCTTGCACCTAAAGGCTCCTGTTTGTTGTCAGTCTTGCCACAGTACGGCGAAAAATTATAAAGAAAGCCATTGGAATTTGTAAGACACCAAATTTTATATCCAAATTTGATAGGCTTGCCCATCAGAAACATTTTAGCTGAATGTTTGCCATAATAACGTACCATCTTTTCATCAATTGAGAGTTCTGAATGAAATACGCCAAATTTACCAAATTCCTTTTTCAGCATTTCAAAGTACAACCTCAGTTTGTACATGTTGTCGTTTCTGTCTATTTTGGAGTTGTCATTGAGATGAATGAATCTCTTTATTTCCCGAAACCTATTTCTTGACTTGGAGTTGAAGACTAAAGGAACACCGACATCAGGAGCCTGTTCCCAATACATATTCTCATGGGGAAGCTTATGATAACCACTCAGAAGTAGTATGCCAATAAATGATTTTAGTTCTTCTTTGGTTAGCAGAAATTTTTTTGTTATGTTGGCAAGCATAGATTTCGCTTTGTTCAATAATAGTATTCATTAGTTTCTCAGAAAAAAAATCATCAAACACCTGGGGCACTGTCTTATTTGCTAGACATTCCGCAACATAATTTCGTTGCTCTTCCCTGGTTCACTAGTGTTTGTGTACGTTGGTTGACATTTATACCACTTATATTTTTTGTAGATAACGTACCACTTTCTCCTCCATCTCCTAACGCTTTCCTTTTTTTGGCTTCTGGAGGTACAACTGTAGCATTAGCTTCATCTCGGCTGGTTATGAGCTCTAAAGTAACGGCTACATCTCGTACAACAGATTCATTGTTCTGTACATTTTCGTCAATGTCTTCTTCATCTGTTATTACATCTGCATCGGGTGGAATAATTGCCAATTCTACGTCATCATCTTCATCGTCATTCTATTGATGGTTCTCTAGTTCTGCTAGAATTTCTTCAAGTGTAAGTCCACGCGGCATGTTTTTATCCTGTTGGAATCGTAACGAATAGAATATGAAAAAAACAAGCAGATATAAAGAACGTAAAATGGAACTCTTCTCTGTATAATACGTCTATACAAGAATAGGGCACATCAACAATAAATGACAGTGTAACATGCAATTGTCCCATTATTGGGACGCATAAAATATATCGATATTGCACTTACTTGAAAAATTCTGAAGTACACTTAATCTTACACGGACGTCCATATGTTCATAACAAACACGCCCAGACAACTAAATCACAGCTCATTGTCGTCCAGGAACTACCAGCAGACATACAGTGCTGCCAAGTGCGAGAACAAACAATCGGCAAGTCTATAATTTTCCTGACGTGAAGTACTTAGAAAAAAGTTATTTATTTTACATTTACAGGCATTATAGCAGTTAGTTGAACCTACAGGTGCAACAATAAAGGCTAAAAGCTCCATTGATTATGTAGAAATAAGTAAAATGTAGGCGTCCCAAAAAAGGGACAATGGCCAGTAATGGGTTAGGAGAATGCTGACTGCATTACACTAGGGTATTCAAGAGATCTGCTTAGTCCAGAACTCCTATAAACTCTGGATCTAATTCTCTCTGAATAGGTTATGGTGATTCAGCTGGAAAACTGCGGTTTCCAAGAGGGAATAGAAGAAGAGGATCTGCTACATCTGTATCTACGTAGATACCTCGCTAGCCCTTTCTCGTATCTTATCTTCGTTGTCCTTACCCGAAATGTATATTTTCAGCAGTGCAATCGTTCGGCAGTCAGCTGCAAATACCGGTTCTCTAAATTTTCTCAATAATATTCCTCGAGAAGAGCGCCGCCTTCCCTCCAGGGATTCGCACTTGACCCCTTGTGGCCTCTTCGTAACACTTTCGTTTTGTCCGAACGTACCAAAAACAAATCTAGCAACTCGCCTCTGAACTGCTTCGACGTCTTCGTTTGAACTGACCTGTTACGGATCCCAAACACTCGAACAGTACTCAATAATAGGTCGCACCAGCGTCCTATATTTGTTTTCCTTCACAGATGTACGACACTTTCTTAAAATATACCGAATGCCTTCCCTACCATACGCCTCACAGTTTGGTTCTCTTTCACACCGCTTTGCAACGTTACGCCCAGATATTTAAACGACATGATTGTGTCAAGTAGGACGCTAGTAATACAGCATCGGAACATTACAGATTAGATCTTCCTGCTTATATGCACTAACTGCGACACCAGCCGATACACACGGAAGACTGCACACACAAGTTCGACACACGCGGCCGTGCTGCTAACTTTTTTTTTTTTTTTAAGACTAGCTGCCATTCATCAAACGAACTGGAAATTTTATCTAAATCGTCTTGTATCTTCCTACAGTCACTCAACTTCAACACCTTACCGTTCACCACGGCATCATCAGCAAACAACCGCAGACTGCTGCCGTCCTGTCCGTCAATTCATTTATGTACAAAGAAAACAACAGCGGTCCTGTCACACTTGCTTGGACCACTCGTGACGATACCCTTGTCTCTGATGAATACTCGCCATCGCGGACAACATAATGGGTTCTAATAACTTAGGCTCAGAGCCACTCACGTATCTGTGAACCTGTTACATATGCTCATACCTTCGTTAACAGCCTGCGAGGGGTTACCGTGTCAAATCCTTTCCGGAACTCTAGGAATATGAAATCTTCTTGCTGCCCTTCATCCATAGTTCGCCATATATCATATGAGAAAATGGCAAGCTTTGTTTCACATGAGCGACGCTTTCTAAAACCTGCTGATTCGCGGACGTAAGCTTCTATGTCTTAAAAGGCAATTTATTATATTTGAGCTGAGAATATGTTCAAGGATTCTTCAGCAGACCGAAGCTATTGATATTGATCTGTAATTTTTCGGGTCCGTTCTTTTACCCTCCTTGTATACAGGAGTCACCTACGTTTGTTACTGCTTAAAGTGGTTTAGACATTTATAAGAAACGTAAGGCAGATTTCGCAGTTTAAATGCCATTGACTGTTTTATATATTTCCTACAAAATTTGTACCTTTGATGTGTGATATTTCAGACTGATTTAACTGGCTTCCTCAAGTGTTTAAGACTCATCTGCTTCTTTCTTAGTATGAGCCTAGCTATAAAAATTATGTTTTGATTGCACCATGTCAGATCGATGGCCCTCCTCTTATTAAACTGCAGTGTGAGTATTGTAAAAGGAAGAAGAATTAATGATTTCTTTTATACTAATAGTAATATGTTTCTTCACATCACTTCAGTATGTTGTTTAGGTATCAAATGCATTACTCACTTTTGTTTTACTCAAAAAAGAGAGAAACAAATAGGTCATAATCCTACATCGTTTCCTCCATTTCCTACAATAACTTTTCCTTATTATTTTATTAATTAGACAAAAACAAACAGGACCACAGAAATGAAATAAACTGTCCAACAATACGCCTGTAAAGGGACCATGACCAAAATACCAAGATGGTTAACTGAACGCTTTTTGACAAATTTATCAAAAACAAGGTAACAAGAATGAAACATTAGAACAGAAGAGGGATTCTGTTGTTCATGCAGCTCCTTCACAATTAAATACCAGATACAGCAAAGTCGTAAGGAGCTCACGACGGTATGATGTCCTTTGCCATGTCCAATGGGCCGCAACCATATAATTGTAAAACCAGAACGGTCCGGGTAATACCGACTCAACACCAAATAATGAACACAATTCCCTACAATCCACATAATTATATTGATCTTCGTTCGGAGAATTAGGGCTGAATCGGGATTTAGGAGAATCTCCCTGGTTATCGCCGTTTCCGTCATTCTGGCAAGAGAGACCAGTTGCTGACGGTGCCTTCTCCAGCGTCTGTGTATGCCGCAGTCAACCGAAGGCATAACGTATCCGTTTCATGGCAACGACTGCATCGGTCTGTCACGCTAAAGGCAAAGCGAAAGAGTCGATCGTAGGTGCGGAGGAGTTCATGAACAGCTTCGTACCACGAGGACCCCACTTCCATTGGAAAAATAGGAAGGCCGATATTGGACCAAACAACATACCAATCTGTGTCTAGAAATAGAGACTCCACAGGGTAAACGAAATTTGGAAATGACAGGTTCGACTGCGGAGGAATATCAACTCCCAAACAACTGATATCAATAAAAATTGTATTATTTATCCTACCAACATCTTTTCACAGGTCGCTACAGGCATGAAGGCGAGCTGTATGTGACTGGAGGAAGCGAAGACGCATTAAAACATAGCGTCGAAGAAATAAAGCAGAAGCAATGGCACGAAAATCGGGGTTAACTCGCAAAAAATGTTTTGCCGGATAATCACGTCCGATAATCGCTGTTTCGGGATATCAATCCAAGAAGGAGAAAATTTTGTGAAACAAAACAGGCTTTACTCAACACATAAACTTCCAGGGCCCGAACTATTCTCCACCACTACCTTCTCGGAGACAAGTGGCTTCAAAAACTTCATCCTGACCTTTAAATTATGCTACCGATGCCAGAGCCTTAAAGTCAACGGGAGTCGCGTCTGAACGTGCCTGTGGCTGCGGGAAGTCGCGCGGAGTGGGGGGCAATGTCTCCTCAACGTCCTCTGAAGCTGGATAAGTACTGACAACAGATTGCGATTACACTAATTCAGCTAATGTCAATTTTCCATAGGGCGACTTTGTCACACAGCGCGGACTATTGCGTCTGAGATAGCCACTTTCACTGCAAAAGAAGCAGGTTCCTTCTCACCCTGTATACCTAACATGAATACGGTAACCAAACATTC
The DNA here is from genome assembly GCF_023864275.1 of Schistocerca cancellata. Classification (NCBI taxonomy): domain Eukaryota; kingdom Metazoa; phylum Arthropoda; class Insecta; order Orthoptera; family Acrididae; genus Schistocerca; species Schistocerca cancellata. The sequence goes on along the minus strand of NC_064628.1, from coordinate 112,220,791 downwards.
AGGTGTGAAGGAATATTCTTTTGAACGCACGTTTCTACTGTTCGGGTTCCACTGTAACATTGCAAGTCTTGTTGAGCGGACCGTTGTTCCCGCCGGAAATGCCGAACGACTCGGAAAAAAAAAACAATGTCGCTTTAAGAAGTCAATCAAAAGAAAAAAAAATGTTCAGGTGTGTGTGAGATCTTATGGGACTTAACTGATAAGGTCATTAGTCCCTAAGCTTACACACTACTTAACCTAAATTATCCTAAGGACAAAAACACACACCCATGCGCGAGGGAGGACTCGAAGCTCCGCCGGGACCAGCCGCACAGCCCCTCGGACCGCTCGGCTAATTCCGCGCGGCTATGAAATCAATCATCATTCTAACTGGAGGATACTTGATCGCCGCATATGCAAGAAGGACTGCAAAAACGGTACCGTCATTGAGAACTAATCAATCATAAATTTTTAGAGAGCCCGTTTGAATATGACGGATACTCCTGCCGAAACTGAAACGAACGGTACCCCGACGAGGAATATTCTTGTGAGACTCAACAGACAATGGCGCGAGCGAAGAAAGCCGCCGCCGGCGAGTAAACCAACAACAAACTCAGCTAGGAAATTACTATGCGACACCAGCCGATACACGCAGAAGACTGCACACACAAGTTCGACACACGCGGCGCTGCTGCGGAGACGGAAGTAGCAACTACTCGTTCTCCAGAAGCGCAAAGCGGAACTTTCGCCACAGTGACTACGTCTTTTTCCTTATTCTTCGTTGATACTTGATTATTGACAACTGTTGTTTCACTTGACAGCATCTCTGACTAGCGCACCGTCTGAATAACTTACTACCATGGACTTCTAGCCAGAGGCTGAAGGTAGTAGATACGACAATAAATTTGTGTGTATTTAAGTCTCTTACACATTTATGTGCGATTTTAAGTACCAACAGGCGAATTTCGATGCAGGACGAGATTAGTTTTGGATCACTGATTCTTGGGTTAGAATCTCTAAATGCAAAGATATCTGATCAGATAATATAGGGTAATATCAACAGCAAAAGAAAATGTTATAAAGAAGGATGACTCATTATGAATAGGAAGGTGGGGCAGAGAGTGAGTTAATGTCAACAGCTTAGTGACAGGTTTGTTCGCTTCAGAATCTACAGCAGATCAAACACTGATAACAACAGTTAAAGTATACGTACCGACGTTGCAAGCAGAAGATGAAAATGTACAGAAAATGGACGAGGATACTGAATGGTTAATTCTGTACGCAAAGCGAGATGAAAATATGTCATGATACTTGGAACATATACCGGCACTGCTAATGAAATTTTCATGCAACATTTTGGTTTGCTTGAGAGTGGATTCTGGATTTAAGGTACTTTCAGTGAGATACCAGATGAGACAGTGGTTAGTTAATGTGACAGCTACACGATTTTATCACGACGCTACTAATGAGCGACAGTTTACAATGTTGCTTTTGCGGTGTTTCTGTTTTACATCTGCACAGTTTTTCTGTATTATTCTGGAAAGTAAAACATGTTTTAGTAGTAACTTTTGTGGTATAGCTACAAGGAGACAGCCTTTTCTGTAGCACAACAATACGTTACAGCACAGTACTTTCTTCATCACGGCAATAAGCGTAATAAGTATGATATCTATACGCAAAGCATTTCACTTTGTTTATCATGAGGTCAGTACATTGACTTCTGCAGAACTTGGCTTTTGGAGGACGATAACTACGACACTTCCACAGAGATTACCTTACAGAAAGACGCATATTTAGCGCTACAGGACACGTATTTGAGTGATTAATTTTGTACTAAAAACATTTATTTTCAAAGATATTTGAAATACAATGATACAAAGGTTTTCCGTAATACATTTCATTCCGTTCTTGTAATCTGTAACACCTGAGGGTATAATTACAATAATCCTCAGGGGGGTACACGCCTACTTTGTGTACCATGTGTTTGGCAAGCACAAGGAGCCCTAGCTAATATGGTATTTGCTTATACAACTTTACACATCGGTACCATATTTCTCTAACACACAAATTACACACCTATCTGATCATTTAACTGAGAGATAAACATTTTTTTTACTACGTCAGTGACAGATGTTTACGTGATTACACAGTTGGGTAACTTCACACTTATGAAATTGTATTTTGTCTGTACTTTGTGAACTGTTCATATTTTTTCAGAACCATTGTGATACTATGAGAGCTTTGAATGATGTATTTTCTATGGGATCACGATTTTTAAAGTACGTTTGAGGCAGATGACACTTTTGACATGAGCAGAGAATTTTTTTAGGTTTTGAAATTATTGGAGGAAGCTACGACGATTTTGAGATTTGACTGAGGTGTTATGATGTTATTATTACGACGACGATGTGTATTATGCTGTTGAGGTATGTTTATGATCAATAAGCTGAGAGTCGTACTTTAAGAGTTATGAAATGTGTGTAAATGCGTGAATGTATCACAATTAAGGCGAAAATTTTTTGGACAATGTTATATTCAGGGGATTTTGTTTCTACACATTTGCAACGCAAATTCTTGACCTGTGAAATATTTTTATATGAGACTGTCACTGTAGCGGAAACTGCTGTCGTAAATATTTCCGTAAGAAAGTTAAGTGACCACCTGCACATAATGCGTCGTGGGCACCCAGGTGTGACAGACGCCTGGAGAACAAGCCATTAGTGTGAGTGCCTCGTCAGAAGCACAGGTAGAAAAAAAAGAAAGGGGAGGCCATTGTCCGCGCTACTGACATTTCCTTGTTGAAAGCATACTGTGGAGCTCGTAATTTATGTTATTTACTGAAATGCCTAATGAAATGACGAGAAATATTTTTATGTCTATACACCTGATTATGACTACTGTCTCTCTAGTTGAGAGATTTTTCTACTAACTTATGAAATGTCACATGACTATTGAATGATATTTTTATGCTTTGCTTTTCATAGTTGCTTATTTCATTTGATATCTAGTTTCCAGCTGTATTGCAGCATTAGTTTTATAAAATAAACTTAGATGCATTTGCTAATGTGAACACTTTCTGTCAACAGATCTATTAAATGATAATTTTGTAATCCACATTCTTTAAAAAAGGAGCACTTGGAAAGGAAAGAACAATAAGAAGGGACTAGTAACAGTAACACATAATTTTCTTTTCAAGTACATGGTAATATTTCTTTTTACAATAAGTTGTTGTGGTGCACCACTTTAATTACATAGACATTAAGATGTGAATAGACATTTCCCTTGTCTGCATTGTTGTTTTTACTGTAATATTTTTTCTGCTTGAGCTATGTCATGTTTAGGTATAAGTTGCTGCTGTTTGCCAGGCATAGTGTTATTGAATTTAACTTTGTATTACTCTGTTAAGCTTTTCTTGTTGCTGCACATTGGCTCATATTAGTTGTAATTTTGCATTTTATCTGTTAATTTAGATTTACTGCTGCTTGCTTTGCAAATTGGCATTTTTTGTCATTGCTGTTTGTGTTGATTTGTTGTATGCTGCTGCATTGCCTCGTCCCTTAGTTTAGCATCTGAGCTCAGTAGATTTAAGTTAGCTTAATAGGGGGTTGACTGTATAAGAAACTAACTATGATGACTTGGAAGAAATGCATTGAGAAGCTATATGAAAATGGTTTGGGCAAAAAAAAAAGATACTGTACAGTGGAGAAAAACTATTTTGACAGAGGTTGTGAACCGAATACAGAAAGCAATCTTAGATAGGACTTTTTGGGAATAATGATGAATGAAGGGAGATCTCCATGCAAAATACTGCAGTAAAACAAACCCTGTCCTTTCCTTTTGTGTTATCCCACTATGTGTTTGTGTACCCTTGTGTATTTGTTTTCTTCCTGTCTCTGTGTAGTTTCATAGAATTTTTTCTTCTTCTAATACTAAGCTATATTCACTATGATGAGGAATACTGTTATCCTCAAATATAATTGGCATTAATAATATGTTATTTACCTTATAAATATGCTTAGACATTATTTATTCTGTTTTGTTTTAATGCTCATGTGTGAAGTTGATGTTTCAAAAGTGATTCTGATCTTTTATTTTTGTACTCATGTCATAATTCCTGTAACACTGATGTATATGTTTATCACTGTGGAGCTCTTAATTTATGATATTTACTGAAATGCCTAATAAAATGACAAGAAATATTTTTACATCTGCACACCTGATTATGACAAGCGTCCTTCTATGAGAGTTGAGAGAATTTCTACTAACTTATGAAATGTCACATGACTACTGAATGATATTTTTATGCTTTGCTTTTCATAGTTGCTTATTTCATTTGATATCTGGTTTCCAGCTGTGTTGCAGCATTGCTTTTATAAAATAAAATGCATTTGCTAATGTGAACACTTTCTGTCAACAGATCTATTAAATAATTATTTTATGATCCACATTCTTTAAAAAAGGAGCACTTGGAAAGGAAAGAACAATAAGAAGGAACTAGTAACAGTGACACATAATTTGCTTTTCTAGTACATGGTACTATTTTTTTACAATAAGTTGTTGTGGTGCACCACTTTAATTACATAGACATTAAGATGTGAATAGACATTTCCCTTGTCTGCATTGTTGTTTTTACTGTAATATTTTTTCTGCTTGAGCTATGTCATGTTTAGGTATAAGTTGCTGCTGTTTGCCAGGCATAGTGTTATTGAATTTAACTTTGTATTACTCTGTTAAGCTTTTCTTGTTGCTGCACATTGGCTCATATTAGTTGTAATTTTGCATTTTATCTGTTAATTTAGATTTACTGCTGCTTGCTTTGCAAATTGGCATTGTTTTGTCATTGCTGTTTGTGTTAATTTGTTATGTACTGCTGCATTGCCTCGTCCCTTAGTTTAGCATCTGAGCTCAGTAGATTTAAGTTAGCTTAAGAGGGGGTAGACTATATAAGAAACTAACTATGATGAATTTATAAGAAATGCATTGAGAAGCTATCAGAAAAAGGTCTAGCAAAAAAAAAAAAAAAAAGGATACTGTACAGTGGAGAAAAACTATTTTTGACAGAGGATGTGAACAGAATACAGAAAGCAGGCTTAGATAGGACTTTTTGGGAATAATGATGAACGAAGGGAGATCTCCATGCAAAATACTGCAGTAAAACAAACCCTGTCCTTTCCTTTTGTGTCATCCCTCTATATGTTTGTGTACCCTTGTGTATTTGTGTTTTTCCTGTCTTTATGTGTTTAGCTGATGAGAGCTATGTTGTAGACATTTTCTAATACTCTGTTATTTATCTTGTAAATATGCTTAGACATTATTTATTCTGTTTTGTTTTAATGCTAATGTGTGAAGTGGATGTTTCAATAATTATTCTGATCTTTTATGTATTTACTTATGTCATAATTCTTGTAACACTGATGTATATGTTTATTTCTATTGTTTTGTAGAGCCTATATTACTACAAATGTTATCTGTATTGTTATGTTTTTAATGATGTATTTTGTACCTTTGTAATCGTATTCTTATGTTATAAAATTGTAATTGACAGCAGTTCATCAAGTAACTTGTAAGTTCCATTTCACTGCACACATTTCTGTTGGTCATAGTATATGGACAATATGTGAGAAGTAGGGACTGATAGTGTTTGCACGTGTGTTAATAATTCAGCAAGGGACTGGATAACAGCATTGCTGGTTCTAAGGACAATTAGAAGAAAAAAAAACTTTGTGAGTGGACAAGTGGTGGTTTATGGACTTGCTATATTCTCCGCAAGACTCTTCGATGGTGAATGTGCACCTGCACAGTCGCAACAGATGGCTGCTGGCCGTCTCCGCAAGGACTACAGTGGGTCTGCATCTTTGATGGCCCACCAATACCATTACTTCTACAAGGACTGCAGTGGGTCTGCACCTTTGGTGGCCCACCAATACCACAATCTCTACCAGGACTACAGTGGGTCTACTCTGTGATGATCTACCTACCAATATTCATCAACTTCGACTGACTCTGCTGTGGGTTTGCTCTGTTGTGGCCCATTACCTGTCAGCATTTCAAGAGTCAGCATAGTCTTTCCGTTGGAAGGATAACACTACTTCTTCAAGACTGCATGGAAATCCACTACTTCTGTGTGCAATTTCTTTTACTAATGAGACTTTGTGAAAAACAAAAACTGTAATTACTATTATGATGAACAATCTGGACTGTCATTATGGACTGTGAGAAAATTTTAGCTTTTGACCAACATTGTATAGATAAGTGTGTGCATTTGATATCTTTGTTATTGTTATTATGAAAAATTTTTTCAAATCTGTATTGGCCACAGCCCCAAAAAAATTTGTAAAATTTTTTGTGGGGAGCATGGGGGCTATGTAAGTAGGCTGTTTAGATTTTTATATGGGTAATGCCACGTAGCGCTCTGTATGAAAATCACTGGCTGTGCTGTGTGCAGTCTGTGGTCAGTTTGCATTGTTGTCAGCCATTGTAGTGTTGGGCAGCGGCAGCTGGATGTGAACAGCGCGTAGCGTTGCGCAGTTGGAGGTGAGCCGCCAGCAGTGGTGGATGTGGGGAGAGAGATGGCGAAGTTTTGTAATTTGTCATGAACTGCTACATATATTATGACTATTAAGGTAAATACATTGTTTGTTCTCTATTAAAATCTTTCATTTTATAACTATCCCTATCAGTAGTTAGTGCCTTCAGTAGTTTGAATCTTCTATTTAGCTGGCAGTAGTGGCGCTCGCTGTATTGCAGTAGTTCCAGTAACGAAGATTTTTGTGAGGTAAGTGATTTGTGAAAAGTATAGGATAATGTTACTCAGGGCCATTCTTTTGCAGAGATTTTTGATAGTCAGATTGCGTTGCGCTAAAATTATTGTGTCAGGTTAAGCACAGTCTTGTATAAATTGTTCTAAGGGGACGTTTCAGAATCACAAGACGAGGAAATACACCTGCAAGAGGCCGGAAGATATAATTCTTAAGCATAGTTCCCACGATCGGATATTGGATTGCAAGGCGTACCAGATATAGATCAAGTTCACACGTCTGTGAAGATGAAGAGTGGGATGAAGAGACTTATCAGGAAGAATCAATGCGGGAAGAAGTGGCACACGGAAATACTTAGTAATGAAGAGATGTGCTTGAAGATCTCTTAGGCTACTGACGCTGCTATAATGAACAGCTCAGTACGCAGTTCAGTAGAATAATAATGGATGTCTCTAAAAAGCTAATCACAGAAACTGTGAGCCGGCCGTGGTAGCGAGCGGTTCTAGGCGCTATAGTCTGGAACCGCGCGACCGCTACGGTCGCAGGTTCGAATCCTGCCTCTGGCATGGATGTGTGTGATGTCCTTAGGTTAGTTAGGTTTATGTAGTTCTAAGTTCTAGGGGCTGATGACCTTAGAAGTTAAGTCCCATAGTGCCCAGAGCCATTTTGCACAGAAGTTGTGATAAAAACCTAGGCACAAGGAAGGTAGCTGCGAAGAAACATGGGTAACAGATGAAATACATCAGTTGATCGACGAATGACGGAAGTACAAAAGCGTTCTGCGAAATTAAGGAATACCGTAACACAAGTCACCTACGTATGAAATAAATAGGAGGTGTAGGGAAGCTAAGAAGAAGTGGCTGCATGAAGAATGTGAAGAAATCAAAAAAGAAATGACTATCGGAAGAACTGGATATCATACAGAGAAGTCATAACAGCATTTTATGACCTTAAAGGTCAAAGCGGGAGCTGTAAGATTGCAATGGGAATATCACTGTTAAATGCAGAGGAGACAGGGGATAGGTGGAAAGTGTATACCGCATGCCCCTATGTCCCGGCTGGATTTGTCTGATGAAGAGATGGAAGGAGAAACAAAAGACAGGACTATTCATCACAAGAGTCAGAATTTAAAATATCTTTGGACAACTTAAGATCAGATAATGCAGAAGGTATGGACAATAGTCATCGGAATTTCTAAAATCATCGGGGAAAAGCCGACAAAATGACTATTCACGTTAATATGTAGAATGTATGAGACTGGCGATATAGCATCAGACTTTCGGAAAAACGCGATCCACACATTTCCGAAGACAGGACGATTCGACATGTGCGATAGTTATTGCACAGTCGTCTTAACAGCTCATGCATTCAAGTTGCTCACAAGAATAATATACAGGAAAATGGAAAAGAAAAATTTGGCTTTAGGAAATGTAAAAGCTTAACAGAGGCTGTTCTGACACTACAGTTGACAGTGGAGGGTAGATTAAAGGAAGCTCGAGACAATCTTAGAATTTTTCAATATGGGAAAAGCATTCGACAGCGTCGGGGATACTAGCTTTTCGAAATTCTGAGAGAAACCTGTAGGGAGAGACGGGCAATATACGATTTGTACAAGAACCACGAGGGAACAATGCGATGGGAAGACAAGGCACGATCTGCTCGGATTAAACAAGTTGTAAGACAGGGATGTAGTGTTTCACCTCTACTATTCAGTCCGTACATCAAAGAAGCACTCACGGAAATAATAGTAAAATTCAACAGTTTGATTAAAATTCAAGCTAAAAGGGTACCAGTGATAAGATTCGCTGACGGAATTACTATCCTCAGTCAAGGTAAAGAAGATTTACCGGAACCGTTGACTGAAATGAACAGCATAATAAGTATAGAATAAGGATTGAGAGTAAAGTGCAGAAAGACGAAAGTAATGGGTAGTAAGCAGAAATGAGAACAGCGAGAAGCTTAATATCAGAACTGGTGATCACGATGTAAGTAAAATTAAAGAATTCTGCTACCTTGGCAACAATATATCCAGGATGAATGGAGCAAGGAGGACATAAAAGGCAGGAAAGCACTAGGGAAGAGGATGTTCCTGGCCAAGAGAAGTCTACTGTCATCAAACACAGAGTGCTTAATTTGAGAAAGAAATTTCTGAGAACGGAGTCTGGAAAACAGCATTGTATCGTAGTGAAACATGGAATGTGGGAAAACCGGAACAGAAGAGAAGCGAAGCGTTTGAGATGCGTTGCTCCAAATGAGTGTTACAATTAGATTAACGGATAAGGTAATAAATTTAGAGCTTCTACGCAGAATCGGAGAGGGAAGGAGTATACGGAAAACACTGACGAGAAGAAAGGACTGGATGGTAGTGCTTCCGTTAAGACATCAGGGAATAACTTCCATGATAAGAAAGAGAGCTGTAGAGGGTAAAAAAAATATGGGAAGACAGAGACTAGAATGCATCTAGGAAACAATGTAGGACGTAGGTTTCAACTGCTACTGTGAGACGGAAAGGCTGGCGCTTGTGGGGAAAGGAATTCCTGGCAGGCTACATGAGATTTGATGAGACTGATGACTCAAAAAAACGAAAAAGTCACATGTATTTATAACAACACTTAACTGGTAAAATTATGGAGGGGAACTAAACAATTGTCTTTTTAGAACCTATTGTTTTCTAATTTTCGTACATTAATCATTACAATCACTCAGATCTGAAATAGCTGTTCTCTGTATGCTTGAAAATCAATACTTATTTACCCCTACAGGAGCTAGAATATACGTGGATATACCATCCGTAAACTCCTCTTCTACCGATTTTATAGTTAAAGTTTGAATACAGACATTCCTTGCCATGGATGAATACAGACTTTGATACACCTTCCTGACTGCCCTATGTTTACATTATTCTCGTCCAAATAATCTACAAAGTTCTACATCTACATTTATCTACATCTACATTTATACTCCGCAAGCCACCCAACGGTGTGTGGCGGAGGGCACTTTACGTGCCACTGTCATTACCTCCCTTTCCTGTTCCAGTCGCGTATGGTTCGCTGGAAGAACGACTGTCTGAAAGCCTCTGTGCGCGCTCTAATCTCTCTAATTTTACATTCGTGATCTCCTCGGGAGGTATAAGTAGGGGGAAGCAATATATTCGATACCTCATCCAGAAACGCACCCTCTCGAAACCTGGCGAGCAAGCTACACCGCGATGCAGAGCGCCTCTCTTGCAGAGTCTGCCACTTGAGTTTGTTAAACATCTACGTAACGCTATCACGGTTACCAAATAACCCTGTGACGAAACGCGCCGCTCTTCTTTGGATCTTCTCTATCTCCTCCGTCAACCCGATCTGGTACGGATCCCACACTGATGAGCAATACTCAAGTATAGGTCGAACGAGTGTTTTGTAAGCCACCTCCTTTGTTGATGGACTACATTTTCTAAGGACTCTCCCAATGAATCTCAACCTGGTACCCGCCTTACCAACAATTAATTTTATATGATCATTCCACTTCAAATCGTTGCGCACGCATACTCCCAGATATTTTACAGAAGTAACTGCTACCAGTGTTTGTTCCGCTAACAAATAATCATACAATAAAGGATTCTTCTTTCTATGTATTCGCAATACATTACATTTGTATATGTTAAGGGTCAGTTGCCACTCCCTGCACCAAGTGCCTATCCGCTGCAGATCTTCCTGCATTTCGCTACAATTTTCTAATGCTGCAACTTCTCTGTATACTACAGCATCATCCGCGAAAAGCCGCATGGAACTTCCGACACTATCTACTAGGTCATTTATATATATTGTGAAAAGCAATGGTCCCATAACACTCCCCTGTGGCACGCCAGAGGTTACTTTAACGACTGTAGACGTCTCTCCGTTGATAACAACATGCTGTGTTCTGTTTGCTAAAAACTCTTCAATCCAGCCACACAGCTGGTCTGATATTCCGTAGGCTCTTACTTTGTTTATCAAACGACAGTGCGGAACTGTATCGAACGCCTTCCGGAAGTCAAGAAAAATAGCATCTACCTGGGAGCCTGTATCTAATATTTTCTGGGTCTCATGAACAAATAAAGCGAGTTGGGTCTCACACGATCGCTGTTTCCGGAATCCATGTTGATTCCTACATAGTAAATTCTGAGTTTCCAAAAACGACATGATACTCGAGCAAAAAACACGTTCTAAAATTCTACAACAGATCGACGTCAGAGATAAAGGTCTATAGTTTTGCGCATCTGATCGACGACCCTTCTTGAAGACTGGGACTGCCTGTGCTCTTTTCCAATCATTTGGATCCTTCCGTTCCTCTAGAGAGTTGCGGTACACGGCTGTTAGAAGGGGGGCAAGTTCTTTCGCGTACTCTGTGTAGAATCGAATTGGTATCGCGTCAGGTCCAGTGGACTTTCCTCTGTTGAGTGATTCCAGTTGCTTTTCTATTCCTTGGACACTTAGCATAAGCCTCAGACATATGGACGCCACAGGATTAGTCTGTCTATAGAAATCGGCGATACTCAGTACAGATCATCCAGATCGCAACATTCGTGTGTTTTGTAAAAATACACATGTCCTCTGAAGTAAATTTAAGAACAGCTTCTCGGTACATTTCCACCACTGAAACCTTCCTCCCACGCATATGGATTGCATATGGTCTTCTGTATTTATTACTTCATGCTGCGTAGACAGTACCATTCGTACAACGAATACTTCACACTAGCCCACATACGCCGAAGCTTTCCTATTTCAGTTACTACATCTGAACCAGTGTAGGGTGTCACGACATCACTAATGCGTTTAGACCCGGTAGCAGTTAAATTATATGTAAAGGCGAGTAGCACTAGTTTCATGGCACATCTGAGGCTCAGCGAGTTAATGAAGCTCCGGCGGCCATTGCTGCTGTGGTACAAAATAGTCGAACCGCAGCACTGATAAATCAGGAAGATCGTTTACGGAACGTCACTATTGTGTTGGTAGTACAGCCAATTGAATGTCGAACATCTGAGTTTCCTGGCCCTGCAGGTCTGCTAGTACCGGATCAAGTGTGCAATGAGCTGCTGGAAGAAAAGAAATAACAAGACGAAAATATAAATGAATATAGTAATAAATAAGAAATAGTGTTGTTAATAATTTTATTATTAACTATTGACGGACAATACTTACTTTCGAATCTAAGAGCTTACCTCTACTTTCTGTTCTGGCTGCAGACAGTGGGTGGTTTCAGCTGATAGCACTTCGTGATTATCCTTTAACTGTGACGTACGGAGCTCGAATCAGAAGCAATTGGTTTTCGGTAATAAAAAGAGGGGGCCCGGGGGGGAACTTGTTCCCTACTGGCCGAGAGGAAAAGTGGATGTTGACGTTTACGTAATGCAGTTGTTTGAGAGCAGACTGGTGGAGGGAGGGACACTTACGAAAGTGCAGTGCGTGTAGTAGACTCGCCTATTTCCTTGTCCACATAGCCTGAAGAGCAAAAATAACAGGTACACATGCCTAATGTCGTGCAGAGCACCGCTGAGTACGCAAAAGTGCCGCAACACGACGTGGCATTGATTCGACTAAAGTCTGAACTATGAATTTAAAATGAAATCCAGAGGTTTAGCTGCTTACAGGCGTTGATAAATATCAACAGAGACAGTAGAAAATGTACACTCCTACTGGGACTCGAACCCGAGATCTGCTTACAGGGCATACGCTGTATTCGTCTGAGCCACCGAGGACCCAGAGGCTAGTGCTATTGCAGGGACGTATCTCTGGCACGCTCCCCGTGAGACCCACACCTTCCAACTTACTGTCCACAAACTACATTTGTAGTGTCCCTGCCCACTATACTCATCACTCGCGGCAGTCAATCTACCGAGTCCCGCAAGAGTTCGGCCAACGTGCGTGCTTCCGCACTGAAGAAGATCATTGGCCGGTAAGCCTTATCTATATGAAGATGGTATCCGTTCTTTCGGACATATGTTCTTTCGGACAAATGTTCTTTCGGACATGTCCCCGCTGATATTTATCAAGACCTGTAAGCAGCTGAAGGTCTGGATTTCATTGTAATTTCATTCTTAGAGGGCTGCAGGATCACCAATGGTATGTGTTCTTTTGGACATGTCCGAAAGAACAGATGCCGTATTCACATCATAAAGTCTGAAGTAGTTCTAGAGGGAACTGACACCATGAATCTTGCAGGGCTGTCCATAAATCCGTAAGAGTACGAGGGATTGGAGATCTCTTCAGTAGTGTTGCGGAATAGTAAAGAGTTGGAAACGTGAAATATTGTCAAAGTTTCGTTGCCTATGCCGAGAGCCAGAGGCAGTAGGTTAGCCAAGAGGTAAGAGGATTGCGCATGTATGGAATGTGTCGTCACGCAGGGGAATGGCCTGGTTACACACAACAGGCGAGAGAGAATTGCTTAGCACGCGGTTTTGTGTTAGACGGAGACTTTCGTAGAGTGTAAGGCAGAGGTATAGCGTCAGGTGTACTGCATTTCATAACTTCGCGTAAGTCTGTCGTAACAACACGTAGCTCTGTTGCAAGAACACCTAAGGGGCGAGTACGACATATGAATCAGAATAATTGGAACGAATGCGTTCATTACAAACGAACATGACGTCGGGACATCGCTCGTGCTTCCTTTAAATACGCCAGCTTTGATAGCAACAAGGCATTCGCTGTTAGACTTGCAGTTAGATGTGTACTGGGTCGCTGCGTAGCGCTCAGCTCGGTGATCGACATGTTAATCTTTATTAAGGAGATGTTGCAGTAAGGGCGGCCCATCCAGCAGCAGACAGTTCCAGCTCCGGTCCTCTCTGCTGCAGCTGTCAATCATCAACCCAGGATTAGCAGACATCGAGGCAGACTCGCTCGCCGCCAATGCTGACCACATTAGTGAGCCGTAGTCGAGATCGCGTGGGGCCTAGGCCCTGTGCATCCGCCGTCACAACCGGGTGAGCCGACGACGCTGGGGGATTGCAGCCCGTTCCGCCCGTCCACCGCGGGCGAGCCACCAGCAGGAGCAGGGAAGAAGACGGGGTGGGATAGAGTACACTCCGCACTACGAGAACGCCTCTCGTGCTGACAGCGCCGGGACTCCAACCCAGAGCCTTCTGTTGTCTGCCGCCGTGAAGACCGGGCAGCCGGACGCCGCCAGCCACGCGCGGCCCAAGTAAGGGCATTCCTCCGCTACGTCACGGCACGCTGCGCTGCGCTAGCAAGACTGTGCAGCCTGGAGATGGTGTCATCACTACGAGTCAGCAAGGACTCGGGGAAGGTCGTTGATATCACCAAGCTCAGCCAGCCTGTGTTACGCGGGCCACATTGTACTCGGCAGGAATAAAGGTGTTATGAATTAATAATGTTTCTTTGTCGTGTCTGAAGCGTCCACAGTCATTTCCTAGCATCCTGACAACTGGAGAGGTCATTGCTCGGCCTCCAGTCTACAGTAGGCGACTGTGACAACCGGGGTGCCTACACTTCTTATCAGCACATTGCAAGGCATCTCATTAATGCTCAATAATGTTCGTGTCTGGGGAGTGTGATGGCCAGCGTAAGTGATCAAATTCAGAAGAATGTTTCTGCACCCACTCTGTAGTAATTCTGGACGTGTGGTGTGTCGCAGTGTCCTGCTGGGATGCCACAGTCCGTCAGAATGCACAATGGATGCACGTGATGAGACATAATGCCGACGCACTTGTTACCTGTCAGAGTCATATCTAGACATAGCAGGGGCCCAATATCACTTCACCTTCACACGCTCCACACCATTACAGAGCGTCCACCCTCTTGGACAGTCCCCTGCCGGCAAGCAGGGTCCATGGATTCATGAGGCTCTCTACATATCCGAACACGTACAGCCGCTCGATATAAACTGAAACGAGACTCGTCCGACCAGGCAACATGTTTCCAGTCGTCAACAATCCGATGTCGGTGTTAACGGGCTCCGGCAAAGCGTAAAGCTGTTCGTTGCGCAGTCATCAAGGGTACATGAATGGGCCCTCGTCTCCGAAAGCCCACATCGATGATTTTCTGTTGAATAATTTGCACGCTGACACTTGTTGATCGTCCAGCATTTAAATCTGCAGCAGGTTGTGGAGTGGTTGCACTTCTGTCACCATGAAAGATTATTTTCAGTTATCGTTGGTCCCTTTCTTGCAGGATCTTTTTCCAGTCTTTTCGATATCAAAGATTTGATATGTTACCGGGTTCCTGATATTCACGGTAAACTCGAGAAATGGTCATATGGGAAAATCCCCACTTGATCGTTACCTCGGAGATGCTTTGTCCTATCACTCGTGCGTGGACTCTAACACTACATTGAAACTGACTTAACTCTTGATCACCTACCATTTTAGCAGCAGTACCCGGTCGAACAACAGCGCTGGACACTTGTAGTCTTATATAGGCGTTGCCGACAAGAGTACCGTATTCTGCCTCTTTACATACCTCTGAATTAGAATACGCATGCCTATACTAGTTTCTTTGCCGCCTCAGTGTATTACTTTAGTGAGTCATTCCTAGGACCGTCGTAGTATGTTTAAGAACCTGTACAGATCTTAACCTCAACTCTTTGCGTTACACATCTTGAGAGCTTGGTTGTTATTTTTTTTTAGGGGCTCTTCTATGTCTGTGTTACACACTATTATGACAGGCCAAGTACCTTTTATTGCTTGATTACACTCCAAAGTGATACAACATTATATTTCAAAGTAGTTACCAAGTCTCTGCAATCAACTGTCTTAACATTCTACAAATGTTTCAGTTCCTCGATGATAAATATCCACTCTTTGGTCACGGAGTCATTCGAGAGCCGCTATGTGCAAGTCATATACACTCAAAATTTAATTCCCAGAGATATTCCTTCGGCTTGCGGAAAAGTGGTGCTGATGTCTCAGCTTGGGACAGCACGTGTAACTTAGTTATTTATTTATTTATTACAGTGCCTACTGGTCAAAATCCACACGACTAGTCCATCCACATTTGTTGTTCTTTAATGTGTGCTACCTTAAGTTTTGTAGGAGAGACGGTGTGAAAACATTTCAAAATATGGTATCTCGTACACCAGTCGCATTGCAGGATCCTGCTACACACAATACTGTCATTCTAATTTACACTATTTTTAGATTATTAACATCAATAGGCATTGTTCCATATTTAAAAAAATGTATGCCCAAGAAAATATTTTCTAAGTATTATTATGTTCTCTTTATTGGCTACCAATCCATTCTAAGTCAACCGCGAACCCCACATTAACAGCACTTTCCTTTCTCGCAAGCATTACGTGGTTTACCCTATATGGTAAACCACCATATATATATATATATATATATATATATATATATATATATGAAAAAAACTAGGGATTTATCGATAAGAGGATATGGAACAAAGAAGGAGTAATGAACTTACGTCCAGTAATACATTGTTCATAGAGGGTGGTCCATTGATCGTGACCAGGCCAAATACCTCACGAAATAAACGTGAAACGAAAAAATCTACAAAGAACGAAACTTGTCTAGCTTGAAAGGGTAAACCAGATGGCGCTATGGTTGGCCCGCTAGATGGCGCTGCCATAGGTCAAACGGATATCAACTGCGTTTTTTTTAAATAGGAACCCCCATTTGTATTACATATTCGTGTAGTTCGTAAAGAAATATGAATGTTTTTGTTGGACCACTTTTTTCGCTTTATGATAGATGGTGCTGTAATAGTCACAAACATATGGCTCACAATTTTAGACGAACAGTTGGTAACAGGTAGGTTTTTTAATTAAAATACGAGCGTAGGTACGTTTGAACATTTTTGCGGTTGTTCCAATGTGATACATGTACCTTTGTGAACTTACCATCTCTGAGAACGCATGCTGTTACAGCGTAATTA
Source organism: Schistocerca cancellata (assembly GCF_023864275.1). NCBI lineage: Eukaryota > Metazoa > Arthropoda > Insecta > Orthoptera > Acrididae > Schistocerca > Schistocerca cancellata. Next base: position 112,204,182 of record NC_064628.1, on the reverse strand, counting down.
CCTGTAAATACCACACCAATACAATAAATACTCAATATGATGTTTGTCAACCTCAATGCATTTGGCAATACGTGTAACGACATTCCTCTCAACAGCGAGCACTTCGCCTTCCGTAATGTTCGCACATGCATTGACAATGCGCTGACGCATGTTGTCAGGCGTTGTCGGTAGATCACGATAGCAAATATCCTTCAACGTTCCCCACAGAAAGAAATCCGGGGACGTCATGAAACATGCTATTCAATACCGCTGCAACCGCGCGCGAGCTATGTGCCGGACATCCATCATGTTGGAAGTACATCGCCATTCTGTCATGCAGTGATACATCTTGTAGTAACATCGGTAGAACATTACGTAGGAAAGCAGCATACATTGCACTATTTAAATTGCCATCGGTATAACGGGGGCCAATTATCCTTCCTCCAATAATGCCGCACCATACATTAACCCGCCAAGGTCTCTGATGTTCGACCTGTCGCAGCCATCGTGGATTTTCGGTTCCCAATAGTGCATATTATGCCGGTTTACGTTACCGCTGTTGGTGAATGACACTTCGTCGCTAAATAGAACGCTTGGAAAAAACCTGTCATCGTTCCGTAATTTCTCGTGTGCCCAGTGGCAGAACTGTACACGGCGTTCAAAGTCGTCGCCATGCAATTCCTGGTGCATAGAAATATGGTACGGGTGCAATCGATGTTGATGTAGCATTCGTAAGACCGACGTTTTTGAGAATAACGATTCTCGCGCTATTTGTCTGCTACTCATGTGCGGATTAGCCGCGACAGCAGCTAAAACACATATTTGGGCATCATCATTTATTGCAGGTCGTGGATGAAGTTCCACATGTGGCTGAACAGTTCCTGTTTCTTTAAATAATGTAACTATCCGGCGAACAGGCCGGACTCTTGGATGATGTCATCCAGGATACCGAGCAGCATACATAGCACACGCTCGTTGGGCATTTTGATCACAATAGCCATACATCAACGCAATATCGGCCTTTTACGCAATTGGTAAACGGCCTACTTTAACACATGTAATGTATCACGAAGCAAATACCGTCCGCACTGGCGGAATGTTACGTGATACCACGTACTTATACGTTTTTGACTATTACAACGCCATCTATCACATAGCGAAAATAGTGGTCCATCTAAAACATTCATATTTCTTTACGTACTACACGATTATGTAATAAAATGGGGTTCCTATTTAAAAAAAACGCAGTTGATATTAGTTTGATCTATGGCAGCGCCACCTAGCGGGCCAACCATAGCGCCATCTGGTTTCCCCCTTCAAGCTAGACAAGTTTCGTTCTTTGTAGTTTTTTCGTTTGGTGCTTATTTTTTGAGATATTTGGCCCTGTCACTATCAAGGACCACCCTGTATATTGTTACAGTGACTGCGATCTAATACACGCAGTACCATGCAGCCATAGTTTCAGTACGTGTTAAAAACAGTTTTCATGTGCCTCAACGCATGCGTATACGCGCCACAGTATGTTCTGTCTCAGACGTTCTCATCGGCCAGGTTTCATACGAACAGTATGAAAGATAACATGAATACGCTGCTCCAGTGTTATGGCCTCTGCATATCTGGAATGGCCTCTGCATGCACGATACTTCTTAGTTGGCCCCATATCCTGACATTTGTTGAGATTCTGTGAACGAGCAGGTCATGCAAATGGACCCCCTTGTTTGGTCCATCGATTCAGTTGCATCCCGACGTTAACGGTGAAGTGGGCTAGAGCACCATCATTTAGCAGTCACATAACCCTTCAAACCATTAATGGCACTTCTTCCATCAGGGGAGTCAAAGTGACCCGCAAGAAACGCTGATACTTCCGGCTTGTTAGGCGACGTGGAAGGAAGACTGGCCCGTAATTACCGTCGTCTATCATCATGAACCTTGCCGTTGGTGGGGACGCTTGCGTGCCTCAGCGATACAGATAGCAGTACCATAGGTACAACCACAACGGAGGGGTATCTGTTGAGAGGCCAGACAAACATGTGGTTCCTGAAGAGGGGCAGCAGCCTTTTCAGTAGTTGCAAGGGCAACAGTCTGGATGATTGACTGATCTGGCCTTGTAACAATAACCAAAACGGCCTTGCTTTTCTGGTACTGCGAACGGCTGAAAGCAAGGGGAAACTAAAGCCGTAATTTTTCCCGAGGGCATGCAGCTTTATTGTATGATTAAATGATCATGACGTCCTCTTGGGTAAAATATCCCGGAGGTAAAATAGTCCACCATTCGGATCTCCGGGCGGGGACTACTCAAGAGGATGTCGTTATCAGGAGAAAGAAAACTGGCATTCTACGGATCGGAGCGTGGAATGTCAGATCCCCTAATCGGGCAGGTACGTTAGAAAATTTAAAAAGGGAAATGGATAGGTTAAAGTTAGATATAGTGGGAATTAGTGAAGTTCGGTGGCAGGAGGAACAAGACATCTGGTCAGGTGACTACAGGGTTATAAACACAAAATCAAATAGGGGTAATGGAGGAGTAGGTTTAATAATGAATAGGAAAACAGGAATGCGGGTAAGCTACTACAAACAGCATAGTAACGCATTATTGTGGCCAAGATAGATACAAAGCTCACACCTACTACAGTAGTACAAGTTTATATGCCAACTAGCTCTGCAGATGACGAAGAAATTGAAGAAATGTATGATGAAATAAACGAAATTATTCAGATAGTGAAGGGAGACGAAAATTTAATAGTCATGGGTGACTGGAATTCGGTAGTAGGAAAAGGGGGAGAAGGAAACGTAGTAGGTGAATATGGATTGGGGCTAAAAAATGAAAGAGGAAACCGCCTGGTAGAATTATGCACAGAGCATAACTTAATCATAGCTAACACTTGGTTTAAGAACCATGAAAGAAGGTTGTATACATGGAAGAACCCTGGAGATACTGAAAGGTATCAGATTATATAATGTTAAGACAGAGATTTAGGAACCAGGTTTTAAATTGTAAGACGTTTCCAGGGGCAGATGTGGACTCTGACCACAATCTATTGGTTATGACCTGTAGATTAAAACTGAAGAAACTGCAAAAAGGTGGTAATTTAAGGAGATGGTTCCTGGATAAACTGAAAGAACCAGAGGTTGTACAGAGTTTCAGGGAGAGCATAAGGGAACAATTAGCAGGAATGGGGGAAAGAAATACAGTAGAAGAAGAATGGGTAGCTTTGAGGCATGAAGTAGTGAAGGCAGCCGGAGCTCAGATGGAAACCCAGTTCTAAGCAAAGAAGGGAAAGCAGAAACGTGGAAGGGGTATGTAGAAGTTCTATATAAGGGCGATGCACTTGAGGACAATATTATGGAAATGGAAGAGGATGTAGATGAAGATGAAATGGGAGATACGATACTGCGTGAAGAGATTGACAGAGCACTGAAAGACCTTAGTCGAAACAAGGCCCCCGGAGTAGACAACATTCCATTGGAACTACTGACGGCCTCAGGAGAGCCAGTTCTGACAAAACTCTACCATCTGGTGAGCAAGATGTATGAAACAGGCGAAATACCCTCAGACTTCAAGAAGAATATAATAATTCCAATCCCAAAGAAAGCAGGTGTTGATATATGTGAAAATTACCGAACAATCAGTTTAATAAGCCCAGCTGCAATATACTAACACGAATTCTTTACAGACGAATGGAAAAACTAGCAGAAGCCGACCTCGGGGAAGATCAGTTTGGATTCCGTAGAAATACTGGAACACGTGAGGCAATACTGACATTACGACTTACCTTAGAAGAAAGATTAAGGAAAGGCAAACGTACGTTTCTAGCATTTGTAGACTTAGAGAAAGCTTTTGACAATGTTGACTGGAATACTCTCTTTCAAATTCTAAAGGTGGCAGGGGTAAAATACAGGGAGCGAAAGGCTATTTACAATTTGTACAGAAACCAGCTGGCAGTTATAAGAGTCGAGGGACATGAAAGGGAAGCAGTGGTTGGGAAGGAAGTAAGACAGGGTTGTAGCCTCTCCCCAATGTTATTCAATCTATATATTGAGCAAGCAGTAAAGGAAACAAAAGAAAAATTCGGAGTAGGTATTAAAATCCATGGAGAAGAAATAAAAACTTTGAGGTTCGCCGATGTCATTGTAATTCTGTCAGAGACAGCATAGGACTTGGAAGAGCAGTTGAACGGAATGGACAGTGTCATGAAAGGAGGGTATAAGACGAACATCAACAAAAGCAAAACGAGGATAATGGAATGTAGTCTAATTAAGTCGGGTGATGCTGAGGTAATTAGATTAGGAAATGAGACACTTAAGATAGTAAAGGGGTTTTGCTATTTGGGAAGGAAAACTGCTGATGATGGCCGAAGTTGGGAGGATATAAAATGTAGTCCGGCAATGGTAGAAAAGCGTTTCTGAAGAAGAGAAATTTGTTAACATCGAGTATAGATTTAAGTGTCAGGAAGTCGTTTCTGAAAGTATTTGTATGGAGTGTAGCCATATATGGAAGTGAAACATGGACGGTAAATAGTTTGGACAGGAAGAGAATAGAAGCTTTTGAAATGTGGTGCTACAGAAGAATGCTGAACATTAGATGGGTAGATCACATAACTGATGAGGAAGTATTGAATAGGATTGGGGAGAATAGAAGTTTGTGGCACAACTTGACCAGAAGAAGGGATCGGTTGATAGGACATGTTCTGAGGCATCAAGGGATCACCAATTTAGTATTGGAGGGCAGCGTGGAGGGTAAAGATCGTAGAGGGAGACCAAGAGATGAATACACTAAGCAGATTCAGAAGGATGTGGGTTGCAGTAGGTACTGGGAGATGAAGCAGCTTGCACAGGATAGAGTAGCATGGAGAGCTACATCTAACCAGTCTCAGGACTGAAGACCACAACAACAACAACATCATCACGGCCAAACATTTACACTACACCGGTGCTGTTGATCATGTATCGCCATACCACGGGGTTCTGCATACTAGCTCACAGATGACTGCTATGAAAGCTGAAGATACCACTCAGCTTGAAGGTGGCCTCATTTGTGAATAGGGTGAATGTCACAAATGCCAGGATCGTGGTTGTCTGGTGAGGAAACCAGTGACAAAACTCCTCCCGATGTGGAAAGTCTGTAGCTGATGAGATCTGCTCACGCTATAAGTGATAAGGGTAGTAACAATAATCATGAAGAATGTTCCACATGGTCGTCTAACTTATCCTGTACCGGCGGGCCAATTGCCTCGTACTGACACGGTGGTTACCTTCAAGAGTGTTAAGCATATTTTCCTCCAAGACTGGTGTCCGAAAATTTCAGTTATGTTCTTCACGTTTCCTGCTTCCTGAAACGACTTGAAACGGCGAGCACTGTTTGCAAACACCAAACGCTCTGGTTGTTATCGGCTGGGATAAGTCTCCTAATACAACTTTGTTATCTGCTGCCCGTTGGCATTTGCCTTTCCGTAAGTAAACATCATGTCGGCAAGCTCTCGATTCGAATACGAAACAATTGTGTACAATCCACTACAAGTTGAGTCAGCAGGAGAATTCAGTCAGTCAGAACATTACCAATTACTATGGCAGGATAGGGCGCTAGGGCACGACGTACAATATGTGATCAAAAGAATCCGGACACCTGGCTCAAAATGACTTACAAGTTCTTGGGGCCCTCCATCGGTAGTGCTGGGATACAGTAAGCCTTAAAGACAGCTTCCACTCTCGGAGGCATACATTCAATCAGGTGCTGGAAGGTTTGTTGGTGAACGGAAGCCCATTCTTCACGGAGTACTGCCCTGAGGAGAGGTATCGATGTCGGTCGGTGAGGCCTGGGACGAAGTCGGCGTCCAAAACAACCCAAAGGGGTTCTATACGATTCAGGTCAGGATTTTGATCAGGCCAGTCCATTACACGGATATTGATGACGTCCTCTCCACCACAGGCCGTGGATTATGAACATGTGCTCGATCATGTTGAAAGATGCAGTCACCGAATTGCTCTTCAACGTTGGGAAGCAAGAAGGTGCTAGAAACATCAATGTTGGTCTGTACTGTGATAGTGCCACACAAGGGGTGCAAGCCCCCGTCATGAACAGCTTTACTGTTGGCACTACACACGCTGGCACATGACGTTTACCGGCCATTCGCTATACCCAATCCCTGCCATCGGATCGCCACTCCACAAAACGTTTTCCCACTGTTCGATCGTCGAATGTTTACGCTCCTTACATCAAGCGAGGCGTCATTTGGTATGACGTGTGGCTTGTGAGCAGCCCCTCGACCATGGTATCCAAGTTTTCTCACCTTCCACCTAACTGTCATAGTACTTGCAGTGGATCCTGATGCAGTTTCGTATTCCTGTGTGATGGTCTGGATAGATGTCTGTCTATTACACATTACGACCCTCTTCAATTGTCGGCAGTCTCAGTCAGTCAACAGACGGGGTAAGCCCGCACGCTCTTGTGCTGTACTTGTCCCTTCACGTTTCCGCTTCACTATCACTTAGGAAACTGTTGACCTAGGGATGTTTAAGAGTGTGGAAATCTCGCGTACAGACGTATGACACAAGTGACACCCAATCACCTGACCACGTTCGATGTCCGATAGCTTTCTATTTTGCTCTCTCACGATGTCTAATGACTACTGAGGTCGATGATATGGAGTACCTGGCAGCAGGTGGCAGCACAATGCACTTAATACATAAAAATATGTTTTTGGTGTTGTCTGGATACTTTTGATCACATAGTGTATGAGGAACAGTACCACCCCCTAGGAGCAAACCTTGCATACTGCAACTGTGACTGCACAATGCAGCGCGTATTAGACCGAAGTCTCTGTAACAAAGTATGATTGAATAAATGGTCTCTGGCATGGAAACCATGCATTTTCGAACATAAGTTCAATAGAACTTTATCGTTCCGTATCCTTTCATCGATCAATACCTGTATTATGCATAATACCGTCCCTTGTCAGGATTTCATTGCACTTGATTAACAATGAACCTACTTATTTATGGTATAGAATAGGAATTAGAAAAAAATATATGAAGAGAATTCATTATGTATCTTTAGTACACTTTGTGGAAAAACGTTAAAACACACAAAGACTTGGCGTCGTCTGAGGTGTCTCCGCCAGAGACGCTCCGAAGCACAGAGTGACGGGAGGGAAATGGGACGCAGCGCCTTTCGCGGGCCGCTGATCTCAGACGCCATTTGTCTCTGACTGCGAGGAACCCTGCATAGCCGTCACCAGTCCCTGTGTCTCACTGCTCAGCACGTTTGTACGAGGTCACGCGTTACATGGAATGCAGCTGTCTCATTAGGATCTGGGCTTACACAAGTACCTACATTTTCAAAGGTTTCAGTGCCTTTTTTCTCCTAGTTATCTACGAAGGCAATGTGAAGCCCACATGAAGATGTCGTCATCTTTATGATACTTTTCTTCAGGACCGGAGACTGCAAAATTTAAGGGTGATGCATGCCTGAAAGTGCATATCTGGCGAAAATTGCTATATAAATTAGTGTAAACGCTGGTAAATATCAATTGATCCTCCCTTCGCGAATAATTTAGTATTGCTTTTGGTGAAAAAGAAGTGATTATACACGCCTTTCTTATCATCAAAAGAACATGTTACTGTCTGATTCCTTGATTTAATTCATTAATAGACAAATGTTCAAAATGGCTCTGAGCACTACGCGACTTAACTTCAGAGGTCATCAGTCGCCTAGAACTTAGATCTAAGTAAACCTAACTAACCTAAGGACATCACACATCCATGCCCAAAGACAAATGTAAAAAAATTGCTTTACATATGGAAACAACTGACCTACAATAGGATGAAGAAAAATAGTTCAGTTAAATCAAAAGACTGTGCAACATAATTAACTTATGAATGGGATGAATTGGAATGCAAGAATCCTAAGGCCAAACAGCTACAGATAAAATGGCAAGAAAGCGGAAAGTTGTGTTTGGTGGAAGCAGTGATTCAACATATTGGAATGCCGAAACAATATTTCATGTGTCACGGTTAAGAGTACAAGAAGGATTCGACTGCTGAACGCAGAGGAGATACCCTCCTACGATGTCTTGGAATTGTGGACGATCTTATAATGCGTAAAGAACAGATACCATCTTCATATAGATCAGGTTTACCAGCCAATGATCTTCTTCGTTGCGGATGCACTCACTTTGCTCAAACTCTTACGGGAATCGGTAGACTGACTTCAAAAAATGTTCAAATTTGTGAAGAAAAGTCCTATGGGAAAAAACTGCTTAGGTCATCGGTCCATTAGCTTACACACTAGTTCGCTCAGCTAAAGCTAAGTGCAACACAAACACCCATGCCCGAGGGAGGACTCGAACCTTCGACGGGAGGAGCCACGGGAACTGTGACAAGGCGCTTCTGACCGCACGGCTACCCCATGCGGCTTGTAGATTGATTGCTGCAAATAATGAGTATAGTGAGCAAGGGCACTACAAATGTAGTGTGTGGACAGTAAGTTGGAAGTGTGTGTCTCACGAGGAGCGTGCCAGAGATAAGTCCCTGCAGTCGGGCTATCCTCTGTGTCCTCGGTGGCTCAGATGGGTAGAGCGTCTGCCATGTAAGCAGGAAATCCCAGGTTCGAGTAGCACACTGATGATGAAGAACAAACTGGGATTATCTGCCAGGGGTAGAGATACGAGGGAGAAGGAAAGAAAGGGGAGAATGGCAGTGCTGGAGTGTGGGGAGAGAAGGGGAGATGGGGTGGGAGGCGTGCCAAAGGGGACCAGGAAGGAAAGGATGGGAGAGGGCAACATCCGAGGAGGCAGTGCACAGACTCAGGAGAGGGAGGGAAGAAATAAAAACTACGCTGGGATAAGGAGGGGAGGAGAAAGGGGGACACTGGAGAGAGAGAGATAAACAAAGCCAGCCTATAGCTGGTAGGAAGGGTAGCTGTCATGGTGAAGTTCATCATCTGTGAGGGGGAGGTGCTGAATATTCCGCTGATGAGGGGGATGGATGTTGTGAACGTAGAGGTAGAGGGGTGGCATACAGCGATAGGGGCGCAGCAATGGGTGGGGGTGGAGAGGTAGGAGGACACCAGGGGACGGGGTGGGGGGGTGGGGGGATCGAGCCTGCATACAGTGTAAAGGATGCAGTTACGTTGGAGGAAAAGGAGGTGGTGGGAGAAGGGGACGAGGTCGTACAGGAGCCATATGGGGGACAGAAGGTGGATATGGAAAGCACAGCAGAGTGCAAGGCGCTCAATGTCTTGGATGGCCTTATAAAAGAGGGGAGGAGCAGCGATCCAGACAGTGCTGGCATAACAGAGGATGGGACAGATGGGGGATTTGTAGGTGTGGAGGATGGTAGATGGATGTAATCCCCTTGTCCAGCCAGACAGGAGTTTCAGTAGGTGGAGGCAGGTATGGGCTTTCTGCTGTAAGGTCAAAGATGAGGGGTCCAGGTGAGGTGACAGTCAAGGTTGAGGCCAAGGTATCTCAAGGGGTTGGTGAGCTGGATGGGATGACCCTAAATGGTTTGGTACAAATCATGGAACAGAAGGAGCAGGTGATGTGGCCTGTGATGATTGCCTAGGTCTTGGAGTGTTGATACAATAGAACCACTGATTCCACGAAGTGGTGAACTGGTCAAGGTGCGTTTGGAGGGTGAATTGGTACCATTGAAGGGTAGGATTGAGAGCCAAGTATGCAGGGTCATCAGCATATTGGAGGAGGTGTACAGATAGGGTTGGCTTAGGCATATCAGTATATCAGTGGTGTACAGGAGATAGAGGAGTGGGGAGAGGACAGAGCCTTAGGGGACGCCAGTGGTGGAATAAAAGATACAGGAGTTGGTATCATGGAGGGTAATGGAGAAAGGATAGTGTTAGGGGAAGGAAGCGACCAGATGGACATAATTCATAGGCAGGATGCCATATGTGGTCATAAGGATATTGGAGGTCGAGGGAAACTAAAATGGTGGAGTTTCAGGAGTGTAGTTGGAAGGAGAGAAAGCTGAAAAGGTTAAGGATTTGGTCTTTGGCCGAGAAGGAGGGTCAGAAGCCACAATGGGTAATGGCGAGGAGATGGTGCTGATAAGGTGGTGTTGGGAGAGGGTGGATTCAAATTTCTTACTGAAGATGGAGGTGAGGCACATGGAACGATAGGAATAGGTGTCCGAAGTGGGTTTGTCGGGTTTCAGGAACAAGAGGGTGTGAGAAGTCTTCCACAGTTCGGGTTAGAAGCCGGTGGAAAGGATGATGTTGTATAAATCGGCAAGGACAGTCAGGAAGGAGAACGGGCACTCTTTGAGGTGGCGGTAGGTGACGAAGTCGTGACCAGGGGCCATGTTGCATTCTGACCAGAGGATACGTTTAATTTCTTGTGCTGTGTTTGGAGTGTTAATGTTGGAGGGGGTAACTGCCCCAAGTACTGCAGCTGGGAGCGAGTGGAGCGACCGAGGTATTGGCGCGTTTCATGACGGTGGGGAAAAGGGAAAAACCAAAGTGGGGATCATCAGAGACAGGAAGACCTTGGAAGGTGGGAAGCGAAGTGGTTTGCCTAAGTGAGGTTGTTGGAAAGGGGGTGGTCGTTATGGGGAAGGAGGTAATGGGGTGCTAAATGGGAACCAGTAAGGCGATGGAAGGCCTACCAGTAATTGGAGACGTTTATAGGGAGGGTGGCGCCGATCCCGACATTTTTTTGCTATAATCAGGTCCCAAACGTGTCGCTGGAGTTGCCAGAAGTGGTATAGTGTATCCCTGTCACGAGTGCACAGGAAGGAGCGATAGAGGTGGCGGGATTCGCGGAGGAGGAGGACACCCCGTGGAGGAAGAATGGAATGATGGGGGTGGATGGTTTTAGTAAGAACATGGGCCTCCACAGAGTCAGTAATGGCCTTCTGAAGGACAGAGGAGGATTGGATGATGTTGTCGGGACACTGGTAGGTAAGAAGGTGGCTTCCGACCTGAGTGGCGATGGATTCCCGATAGGCATTCCAGTTGGCGTGATGGTAGTCATGAACTACTTTGGGAAGGTGCACAGGATGGGGAGCAAGAGGCAGGTGGTGATCAGACATTATGGTGAGAAAGGTGGGGAGGTGGTCGCTACGTGTTGGGTCAAGGATGTCTATGGCAAAACGCCCAAAGAGGTTGGCAAAGGCAGTGACAACATCAGGCGTGATGTTGCTTTCGGGATTTTTGTGCTGAGGAAGGGGAACAAGGTTACCTTGGAGGGGGGGGGGGGGAAGGAACTGACACCACCGACGAAGGACGGCAGGGGGGCGATGGTGGATGTTGATGACGGCGGCAATCACATAGGTGGAGAAGGTACGGTCAACTTGGGAAACGAAGTTATAGGAAACAGGAGCAGTGGAGCGGTCATAGAGGTGACGATGAGAGAGGGGAAAAAGACGCAGAGGAACGCGAAGACGTCCTCTGCTCTGCCTTACATAGCCCGCTGATAGTATTGCCGCACATGCGTCAGAGTCACGCTGACGGAAGGACCACACCGCCTGGAGGCAGCGCCCTCACTGGTCGAACTGCAAGGATTAGCTGTCTTCAGCGTTGCGGCTCGCCGCAGTTACCGAAGTATTCTGGCGTCTTCGTCTGGAGAAAATCTCGGAGATGAGGGGAGTCCACGCATTATCCAGCTGGTAGCGGCTGTCGCGGTTCATTAGATTTTCCGCGATGCCTATTTCAACGGATTTTTTTTATAATGGAGTCCCAAAAAGATATTGCCATTCCCAAAATTAATGTTTTGTGATACTCCATTGAATTTCAGTTGGAATTACAATGTTCCGCAACTGCAGACTTGCTGGCCAGCAGAAGGCGAGCGCAACGTCTATGTTCTGTGCAACGTTCTTCCACTGTGCTTCTTGGTTGTCCTATATAGGCCATACCACATTGACAAGGTGTTTTATAAAATTCCCTCCATCCGCAACAACAAATTATTCTTCACTGATCCCAGCAGGTCCGAAATCGTAGGCGATGGGTGGAAAATCACTTTCATCTTAAAATTATTAAGGATTCTTACCATTTTGATGGAAATACACTCCTGGAAATGGAAAAAGAACACATTGACACAGGTGTGTCAGACCCACCATACTTGCTCCGGACACTGCGAGAGGGCTGTACAAGCAATGATCACACGCACGGCACAGCGGACACACCAGGAACCGCGGTGTTGGCCGTCGAATGGCGCTAGCTGCGCAGTATTTGTGCACCGCCGCCGTCAGTGTCAGCCAGTTTGCCGTGGCATACGGAGCTCCATCGCAGTCTTTAACACTGGTAGCATGCCGCGACAGCGTGGACGTGAACCGTATGTGCAGTTGACGGACTTTGAGCGAGGGCGTATAGTGGGCATGCGGGAGGCCGGGTGGACGTACCGCCGAATTGCTCAACACGTGGGGCGTGAGGTCTCCACAGTACATCGATGTTGTCGCCAGTGGTCGGCGGAAGGTTCACGTGCCCGTCGACCTGGGACCGGACAGCAGCGACGCACGGATGCACGCCAAGACCGTAGGATCCTACGCAGTGACGTAGGGGACCGCACCGCCACTTCCCAGCAAATTAGGGACACTGTTGCTCCTGGGATATCGGCGAGGACCATTCGCAACCGTCTCCATGAAGCTGGGCTACGGTCCCGCACACCGTTAGGCCGTCTTCCGCTCACGCCCCAACACCGTGCAGCCCGCCTCCAGTGGTGTCGCGACAGGCGTGAATGCAGGGACGAATGGAGACGTGTCGTCTTCAGCGATGAGAGTCGCTTCTGCCTTGGTGCCAATGATGGTCGTATGCGTGTTTGGCGCCGTGCAGGTGAGCGCCACAATCAGGACTGCATACGACCGAGGCACACAGGGCCAACACCCGGCATCATGGTGTGGGTGCGATCTCCTACACTGGCCGTACACCACTGGTGATCGTCGAGGGGACACTGAATAGTGCACGGTACATCCAAACCGTCATCGAACCCATCGTTGTACCATTCCTAGACCGGCAAGTGAACTTGCTGTTCCAACAGGACAATGCACGTCCGCACGGATCCCGTGCCACCCAACGTGCTCTAGAAGGTGTAAGTTAACTACCGTGGCCAGCAAGATCTCCGGATCTGTCCCCCATTGAGCATGTTTGGGACTGGATGAAGCGTCGTCTCACGCGGTCTGCACGTCCAGCACGAACGCTGGTCCAACTGAGGCGCCAGGTGGAAATGGCATGGCAAGCCGTTCCACAGGACTACATTCAGCATCTCTACGATCGTCTCCATGGGAGAATAGCAGCCTGCATTGCTGCGAAAGGTGGATATACACTGTACTAGTGCCGACATTGTGCATGCTCTGTTGCCTGGGTCTATGTGCTTGTGGTTCTGTCAGTGTGATCATGTGATGTATCTGACCCCAGGCATGTGTCAATAAAGTTTCCCCTTCCTGGGACAATGAATTCACGGTGTTCTTATTTCAATTTCCAGGAGTGTATTTTCAACGAAGGGAAGCAGAACTAGGGACTTTGCTGGCACGTTCTGCTCTTTATCCACATCCCTGTTCTTGGTTTTAGCTGAGAATGTCCTGTTAATTTCCCGGGTCGAATATCCATTGCCTCTGAACACCGTCCTTACATGTTGAGGTTCTTCAAGTAAACTAGCTGTGAGCCGTGGGGCCATTGAGTTAGTAGACCTGTCTGGCGCCACTGGTTCAGCTGTAGTATCGGATATCCCTCTTGCTGCCCCATTGCCTATATCTCTGAGGAAGAGTTGGTATCTGTGGGTTGTGCCCTTAGAAGGTCTTTGCTTGCTGATATACAGAGTGAAGCGAAATACGAGCACTCGGGCCTGACAGCGCAACTCCTCATATGCCAGCATTAAAAAAATATCTGTCACAAAATTTCGTCCAGCGAGTACATCTGGGAGGAAAAGGACTTTAAAGAGTGGCAATCTGGCAACACTGTAACCACATGTATGGTAACTACCTCTGTTAGCACCTATTCATTATGCTGTGCAATTGGTGCAGTGGGTACAGTCTTCAGTTAACATGCAGGAGGTCGAGGGTTCGATCCTGGGTTGGGGCGCATTTTTTTTTTTTTAATTTGCTGAGTTCTTTCTGACATTTAATACTGTAATATACACCGTTTCTTAGGTCACATGTATCCTAAATGTACTATATTTTGTAATGTTGAACGCAACAAATCGGTAATTTGGCAAATAAGAAATAGACAGTTGAAGCAAAGAACAGAATAACTACAAAAACAATATCAATTTCGAGATGCTAAAGATGATAGCACAACACAGTAGCACAACATATACTTGTCATTTATACTACATGTTATATGAGCGCTCCAGATGTCGCATATTAGCAACGAGTGACAATAATAATGACCATATTAATGATCACATGATCTTCACAAGAGAATACGCTGTCTTCAGAACAACAGATGCTAAAGTGACATCCCTGAATGTCCCAACATTGCGCAACTCGCCGGACCATACAGCTCAGTGGTTAGCACACTGGACTCGCATTCCGGAGGACGACGGTTCAATCCCGTCTCCAGCCATCCTGATTTAGGTTTTCCGTGATTTCCCTAAATCGTTTCAGGCAAATGCCGGGATGGTTCCTTTGAAAGGGCACGGCCGATTTCCTTCCCTAACCCGAGATTGCGCTCCGTCTCTAATGACCTCGTTGTCGACGGGACGTTAAAACAAACCCTAACCCTAACCATACAGCTCTGGACCCTTCACAGCAAAGCTGCGTCCTCAGTGACAAGAGAAGCGTGAACACTCCCAACCAATTCGTCAACATTTGACGGTGGAGTAAAGTACACGTGCCTCCTCAGGTGTCCCCACACAAAGAAGTCCATGCGATTGACGTCAGATGAAAGTGGTGGCCATACAATTCGACCTCCAAGCCATTTCCTTGGAAATGTTCTGTCCAAATATTGTCGCACATTAATTCCAAAGTGTGGAGGTACACCATCATTTTGGAACCATTTCCTCTACCGAACATGTAGTTGAACACCTTCGCACACATCAGGTAGATAGTTTGAGAGGAATGGATGATACCTTTGTGCAGTCAACCGGTCAAAAGAGGAGGAGGAGGAAATTAGTGTTTAACGTCCCGTCGACAACGAGGTCATTAGAGACGGAGCGCAAGCTCGGGTGAGGGAAGGATGGGGAAGGAAATCGGCCGTGCCCTTTCAAAGGAACCATCCCGACATTTGCCTGAGGCGATTTCGGGAAATCACGGGAAACCTAAATCAGGATGGCCGGAGACGGGATTGAACCGTCGTCCTCCCGAATGCGAGTCCAGTGTGCTAACCACTGCGCCACCTCTCTCGGTACGTCAACCGGTCAGGCAACATGTAGAGGCCCAAACATCTGTCAGCCAACATTCTGGCCCAGATGTTGATACGAAAGAAAACTTGATATTCACGGACGCGGGTGACGTGTGGGTTAAGCCTACACCAATGGTTGGCATTGTGCATATTGAACACACCCTCACGAGTGAAGGCTGCTTCATCCGAATATATTACAGTGTTCACAAGCTTCCTGTTTTTGTTGGAACCATTCACAGGATGGCATCCACCGATGGTCGACCCCAGTAGCTGAGTGGTCAGCGCGAAAGAATGTCAAACCTAAGGGCCCAGATTCGATTCCCGGCTGGGTTCGAGAATTTCTCCTCTCAGGGTCTGGGTGTTGTGTTGTCCTAATCATCATAATTTCAACCCCATCGACGAGCAAGTCGCCGAAGTGCCGTCAAATCGAAAGACTTGTAACCGGCGAACTGTCTACCCGATGGGAGACCCTAGTCACACGACATTTATATCTATCCACTGATGGTGATCTGCAGGATGCAAGTGTTGCATGAAAGCATAATGGTAGGGGTGCAGCCCATGCTTGTGCAGCATGTTAACGACTGTGTGTTGTGAGACTCGAAGCTATCTTGCTACGCTACGTGTAATTCGCTGAGGTTCTTGGCATATGACATCCAGAATAGCTTCCTCAGCAGATGCAGTACGGCGAGTCCGTGGACAACATCTGTCACGAGATGGTGGAAGGAGAGAACCTGACTCCTGAAGGTGCAGCTCCAGGCGACGAAAATTTTGTATCTGGATGACGTCGGCAAAGCTATCTACAAGCATATTCACAAGCAGCAACACCAGTCCATTTATCAGATGCACCAAGGACCAGAATCATATCTACATATTCATCTTTATGCCATACGTCTGCCACACTGGTTTAGAGGTTTACAGTGAGAAATTTCGATACGTGTATGCATGTACATTGGAGTCTGTCACAGGTGCTTTACTCCACTTGCAACTAGTTCCTGTCTGGTGGACAGTGCATGCAATATAAGCACGGTGTCAGTCAAGCTCACTTTTGCAACTAACACGCATTACCCCTGTGACAGATATCGTTCTGCATGATTCATTCCAACACCGCTAATTGTGAAATGTTCGGTTCCAAATTACACTGTTTTCCTAACGGTAACAGACGTGATGTTTCCTCAATCCCACCGATAGAATAATAATAATAATAATAATAATAATAATAATGCATTGAGATACATACTGAACAGCATGCAGTCAGCAAAATCACTGTTGAAAGGCATAATTAGTGGGACCATGGTGATAACACATACAAATAGTAACTGAGTTTGGATAATGCAAAGCACGTTGCTAGTCCTGCTGGGCTCTAACAAAATGGCTTGGGTCTGAACGAGGTAAGAATAATAGTTGGTACTAATCTGTGGGACCATTGGAGGAGGGTACAAAGAAAACAGGTTTCACATCTAGTAGATGAATAAATTACACGCCCACGCCGTGGAAAAGGCTTCTTTCAAAGCTGACCAGTGTTCCATTTGTACGATTATTGTATGTAAGTGCAAATGTTTCCTAGAGGACCCGCTCCAATAGAAGTTCACGATTAAGATGCCGGATACTGTACCAACTGGACTACATTTATCAAATAAAAACCAACTTCCTCAACCCAGGATCGAAACACCGACCTCCTGCATGCTAACACGAAATGTGCCCACTGCGCCAATTTGCCACTGCGGCAAGTGCTCTACCATCTGAGCCCCGTCCTCACAGCTTTACTTCTGCCAGTACCTCGTCTCCTACCTTCAAACTTTACAGAACCTCTCCCGCGAACGACGCGGTGCAGGCTGGAGTAAAGCTGTGAGTACAGGGCGTGAGTCGTGCTTGGGTAGCTCATATGATAGAGCTCTTGCCCGCGAAAGGCAAAGGTCCCAAGTTCGAGTGTCGGTCCGGGGCACGGTTTTAATCTGCCAGGAAGTTTCTTATTAGCACAAACTCCGCTGCAGAGTGGAAATGTCATTCTTTATTGGTGGGTCCTCCCTCCCACGTTTTTCTTAATTACAGTGAGTACCACGTATCAATCTGCATCCGACAGGGCATGAACCCTGTGTACAAGGGTTTTACGCATACTCATTGCTTGGGATGGGTGATGGCAACTTGAGGAGAGCAAATAAACACATAAAAATGTTTAGCATCATCCCAGTTCCCAGAACCCCTGAATATAAACGTTGATTGTGGATATTGTATCACAGACACAGTCCCTTTGACTGTTCAGAGATGTCAGTAAACCCGCTCCAAGATGTAAACAATCATGCATGAGCAGCGCCTATTAGACGGAAGTGGTCCGACAGCAGATCATTGCCAGTCATTCCACCAAGAAGGAGGTACACGGCTCGTGTTATCTGTAGTTCAACCAAGCCTAGACGGTCAATGCCGTGGTTCGAACGCGTCCGCATTTTTACTTTGTGCCAGGAAGGGCTCTCAGCAAAGGAATTGTCTAGGCTTCTTGGTGTGTACCAAAGCGATGTTGTTCGGACATGTCGATGACATGCCTTGCTCAGGCCGCCCAAGGGCTACTACTGCAGTGGAAGACCGCTACCTACGGATTATGGCTCGGAGGAACCGTGACTGCAACGCTACCATGTTGAATAATGCTTTTCGTGCAGCCACAGGACGTCGTGTAACAACTCAAACTGTGCGCAGTAGGCTGCATAATGCACAACTTCACTTCCGACGACCATTGCGACGTCAGTCTTTTCAACCTCGACACAATGCGGCGTGGTACAGATGGGGGCAACAACATGCCGAATGCAAACGTTCAGGATTGGAATCACGTTCTCTTCACCCATGAGTGTCGCATATGCCTTCAGCCAGACACTCGTCGGAGACGTGTTTGGAGGCAACCCGGTCATGCTGACCGCCTTAGACATACTGTTAAGCGAGTGCAGAAAGCTGGAGGTTCCTTGCTGTTTTGGGTTGGCATTATGTTGGGCCGACGTACGCCGCTGGTGGTCATGGAAGGCGCTTTAACGGCTATACCATACGTGAATGCCATCCTCCGACCAATATTGCAACCATATCAGCAGCATATTGGCGAGGCATTCGTTTTCATGGACGACAATTCGTGCCCCCGTCGTGCACATTTTGTGAATGACTTCCTTCAGGATAACTACATCGCTCGAGTAGAGTGGCCAGTATGTCCTCCGTATATGAACCCTATCGAACATGCCTGGGATAGAGCACTTGCCCGCGAAAGGCAAAGGTCCCGAGTTCGAGTCTCGGTCCAGCTCACAGTTTTAATCTGCCAGGAAGTTTCATGCCTGGGATAGACTGAAAATGTCTGTTTATGGATGACGTGACCCGCCAACTACTCTGAGGGATCTACGCCGAATCGCCGTTGAGGAATGGGACAATATGGACGAACAGTGGCTGGATGAACTTGTGGATAGCATGAATCAATGCAAGTGGAGGTGCTACTGGATGTTAGAGGTACCAGTGTGTAAGTTAATCTAGACTATCACCACTGAAGGTCTCACTGTATGGTGGTACAACATGCAATGTGTGGTGTTCATAAGAAATAAAAAGGGCGGAAATGTTGTTTATGTTGATCTCTGCTCCAATTTTCTGTACAGGTTCCGGAACTCTCGGAACCGAGGTGATGCAAAACTTTATTTGATGTGCGTATTACATCTGAGAATAACCTTCATGATACTAGAGGGAGCTGCGGGAGGGTAGAAACTGTCGGGGTAGACAGAGACTGGGATACTTCCAACAGATAATTAAGGACGCTGAGTTGAGGAGGTTACCTTAGCAGAGGTAAAATCGCGATGGGGAGGCTGGAAGAATTATTGAGACAATTAAGTTGAGGGTCTGTTCTGCCTTGCACCAAATGCATACAAAAGTCTTACCACAGCCGGGTGTCGTGCACCAAATACGTTACACTAGTAGTGCCATGAAGTAAGGCACAGGAGTTTTATAGAGTTAATGGTTCTTTTAATGTGCTGTTTTATATTTGGTCAAATGATTGAACTTTTGTCTGTAGGTCAGACTTCCCGCAGACGAAAATTTGACGTTTTCTCCTACAGAAAAACTTTCGTTTGTTGTACAGAGATGTACAATACCTTGCCCAAAGACATAATAGCTGAGATTCTTTGAAGTACATGAAGTTTTCAACCGCTGACTGCAATTCTTTTCCCTATAATCTGTCAGTGAGTTTATGAGTGACGTTGTGATTTTGTGTGAGAGGATGGCACGTTCTGGTGCTTAATTTGAAGCTCCATTGTGCCTTGCGCGAAGTGGGTACAAAGATCGAATCACAGTCGTTGTTAGGTGGCAGGTGTAAGGAGAGGTATTTACTAATCGTTTATTTCATTTTTTTTATGGAGATAAGGTACTGGGCTGTGAATGATGACAAAGCTGTGTGCTTTCTAAGATTGATGACAAAGCCGCGCTTGTGCTGTGTCATTGCTGAGAAAGTTATGTGGGGTCTGGAAGTAGTGACGAAGATATGCTGGATCTGTGTTTAATGACAAATCTTTGCGGGTTTGGCTAATCCTAATTACGATGTGTGACTTTTGCGAGTGCTGACGAAGTTGTGTGGCTCTCCAAATGCTTGCAACGAATACCACTATCATTATCCTTGTTTCCACCTGCCACAGCCAAAACAATGGTCAGAGTGCAATTTGACTCTGCTTCGCTTCTGCTTTTCTACCGTAGCGATAATGTTTTCCAAGGCAATTTCCTTGTGGATCAATTTACTTTCACTGATTTACATTTTTACTAAACAGTGCTGAACGCTTTTAGAGTTTCCGTCTGATAACTGACAGGTAGAGCACTATTGTAAAATGTGCCGTGGGAAGGAGCATAAAAATGTTAAATTAGCAAACGTTTTTTCAACGTAAAAGCTGTGTATAACTTTCACGAGGATATAGAACAATTAAGACAAGTAAGGTAACGAACGTGTAAAGGGCAGTCGAACGAAAACGAAACTCCGGCTACTGTGGTACCATGGAATTATTCCATTCAAAAGCAATCTATAAGTAATCCATGTAATTTATTTTACTGGGAGACGATCAGTTCCCGTTTCGGATAACGTGGTCGGCCGCTGACGGATTAGCAACCGCACCCACTCTGCCAGTTCCACGCCCGACGGAAAGTAACTTCCACATACAACATTCTTCAGGTCGCCAATGATTTGAAAATCACACCGTGAAAGATCCGGGCTGTACAGGAGATGCTGCAGTATTTCCCAACCAAATCGCTGAGGCGTCAACTGGGTCCAATTGATAGTGTGGTGGCAGGAATTCTCGTACAACATGATGTCTCTTTAACCTCCCCCTTCCCAATCGGTCTACTGGAGTGCGATATAAATTACCGTTTTCGCGTATGCCTAATGAAAGTTTTCGTGAGTACGTCTCTCGTTACCGAAGGAAAGTTATAGCGGTTAGTAGGAGAAAAGTGTACAACAGAACCCCTCTGATGGAAGAATCTATTCTAAACCTAATATTTATACAGATGATAGCTTGGAATGGGTGAAAATTTAGTGCAGTCGCTCACAAACCACGCGGGGAAAAAAGGCTACCATGTAATATTTTAATACAAAAATATTGATAACACAAAAAATAATACGGATTAGCTGGAAAGGGGATAATTGAAGAGTCGCCAGCCCTCTAGGGAAATGAATCTCCAGAATCTTAAGAAAGGTAATGACAACGACATTTACGCAAATAATCACTGGCGTTGCAACAGAGGTTTGTCACTCTTTCCTACAACACAAATGTTCACGAGAAAATAAATGACTCAGAAAGCCCTGAGTTAGCACTTACTTACTCTGAAAATGTTTTAAATAAAGTTAAACGAAGTACTGGTTAAATAAATTTAGAAAAAGTTATGGAATTTCCTTTTGTGTATTGAAAGACTGAATTGAATTTACTTTAAGTAAATGAGCAATTGATTTTACTTTTAAAGTAACAACAATAAAATACATACCAAGCCAGCAGAAGTCACTCGCTAAGCTAAATACAGCATAAATGAAACTCGCATTCTTAATTTGTGCTGTATCTTTGGTTAATAGGTTTGCCAGTGAAGTTTTGGTACCTTAAGTGAATGAAATTAATGCTCAAAATGGCAAATTAGTTAGCCCTCTGTTACGAAATACGAGAATGAACAGTTGCTGAGGTAGAAAATTTGGACTGAGACTGGTATTTTCAAACAGAGAAAAAAAAAAAAAACTCCACCTGAATAGGCTATGAAGGTCTAACGGTACCGACCGGCCGTCGGGTCATCCTCAGCCCAGAGGTGTCACTGGATGAGGATATGGAGGAGCATGTGGTCAGGATACCCGTCGACCGGCCGTTTTGTCAGTTTACGTGAACCGGTGCCGCTACCTCTCAATCAAGTAGCTCCTCAGTCTGTCTCACAAGAGCTGAGTGCACCCAGATTGCCAACAGCGCTCGGCAGACCAGATGGTCACCCATCCTAGCCCGGCAGAACTTAACTTCAGTGATCAGACTGCAACCGGCGTAACCACTGCGGCCAGACCGTTGGCTACGAGACAGACAAAACTCATCAGTTTTCATATTCCAATCCCAAAGAAAGCAGGTGTTGACAGATGTGAAAATTACCGAACTATCAGTTTAATAAGTCACAGCTGCAAAATACTAACGCGAATTCTTTACAGACGAATGGAAAAACTAGTAGAAGCCGACCTCGGGGAAGATCAGTTTGGATTCCGTAGAAATGTTGGAACACGTGAGGCAATACTGACTTTACGACTTATCTTAGAAGAAAGATTAAGAAAAGGCAAACCTACGTTTCTAGCATTTGTAGACTTAGAGAAAGCTTTTGACAATGTTAACTGGAATGCTCTCTTTCAAATTCTGAAGGTGGCAGGGGTAAAATACAGGGAGCGAAAGGCTATTTACAGTTTGTACGGAAACCAGATGGCAGTTATAAGAGTCGAGGGGCATGAAAGGGAAGCAGTGGTTGGGAAAGGAGTAAGACAGGGTTGTAGCCTCTCCCCGATGTTATTCAATCTGTATATTGAGCAAGCAGTAAAGGAAACAAAAGGAAAAATTCGGAGTAGGTATTAAAATTCATGGAGAAGAAGTAAAAACTTTGAGGTTCGCCGATGACATTGTAATTCTGTCAGAGACAGCAAAGGACTTGGAAGAGCAGTTGAACGGAATGGACAGTGTCTTGAAAGGAGGATATAAGATGAACATCAACAAAAGCAAAACGAGGATAATGGAATGTAGTCAAATTAAGTCGGGTGATGCTGAGGGAATTAGATTAAAAAAAGAAACACTTAAAGTAGTAAAGGAGTTTTGCTATTTAGGGAGTAAAATAACCGATGATGGTCGAAGTAGAGAGGATATAAAATGTAGACTGGCAATGCCAAGGAAAGCGTTTCTGAAGAAGAGAAATTTGTTAACATCGAGTATAGATTTAAGTGTCAGGAAGTCGTTTCTGAAAGTATTTGTATGGAGTGTAGCCATGTATGGAAGTGAAACATGGACGATAACTACTTAGGACAAGAAGAGAATAGAAGCTTTCGAAATGTGGTGCTACAGAAGAATGTTGAAGATAAGGTGGGTAGAT
Source organism: Schistocerca cancellata (assembly GCF_023864275.1). Lineage (NCBI taxonomy): Eukaryota > Metazoa > Arthropoda > Insecta > Orthoptera > Acrididae > Schistocerca > Schistocerca cancellata. Next base: position 112,181,333 of record NC_064628.1, on the reverse strand, counting down.
CACGTAACTAATGAGGAGGTATTGAATAGGATTGGGGAGAAGAGAAGTTTGTGGCACAACTTGACCAGAAGAAGGGATAGGTTGGTAGGACATGTTTTGAGGCATCAAGGGATCACAAATTTAGCATTGGAGGGCAGTGTGGAGGGTAAAAATCGTAGAGGGAGACCAAGAGATGAATACACTAAGCAGATTCAGAAGGATGTAGGTTGCAGTAGATACTGGGAGATGAAGAAGCTTGCACAGGATAGAGTAGCATGGAGAGCTGCATCAAACCAGTCTCAGGACTGAAGACCACAACAACAACAACACGACACTCTGCGATTGCAAGGATAGGAAAGGCACCTTGCGTGGTAATGCTGTCTACGGACAGTGACAACGCAGTTGCCCTACAAGTTTTAGCTATTGCAGGTTATTATTCTAGTTAGTCATACTTTGTGAAAGAAATGTCACTGGGTAGTGCATCTACAACAATATCTGTCACTTTACGGTCTTACGATGTTGTACGGACGACGGAGGATGTAGCCGTCGACAATGCTGTACTGCCGCTGTTGCTGCTGCTGCTGGTTGACAACCCCGAGTCGTCTTCAGAGCCACAGAGAATTATGTGACAGGCAGGAGTTAGAATTACAGCTTCCTCCGCCAGTCCACTCCTACCGTTCTCTCAATGCTAGCGGGTTAACGAGTTTGGTGCGCGTACATTGGCGCGATCATACCTGCACACCACGTCTGCGGGAGCACCCAACAAACACTTGCGCACTTTCCATCACTCAAGCTGCTCTGCTTCCTCCCTACTCACACCGCGATACAGATTCTTTACACAAAGATCAGCAACTCCACAGCTACTGCCATTTCGTCGTTGCTATTGATACGTTAAAATAAAGTTCACTTAGGTATTACCCAGCAAATTACAATATTTACATTGTAATTACAATGAATTATATACAGTCAGAAATAAATACACCGTTACATCCGTTACATATAAACTACCGATTCTGTAATGAAGCTTACATGTTCAGAATCAGAAGTACAGTACAAATTATCAATGGTTATTAAACGCAGAAAAATTTTGGATGGCGCAGAAGATATTTTGTATGCATTTTCGGTGTTACAACTCCATCTGACAGCATTCCTGGACATTGACTTTAATACACGCAGCAATTTCTGTAAAGCGATTTTAGAGCGCTACGCACTGAGTGTAGTTTTACATTGGAGGCACTCAATAAGCAGAGGGCCCCTGGAGTAGTAGATGAATGTCTGCATAACTTTGCCGGAACTTCTGAGAACAGATTCGTTTTTTTCTGGCGGGGGAGGTGAGGGACGTTTCGACTGCTGGCTGTGTCGTTTGCCCTTGGCTGTCGGAATGGTGTCGCTCCACTCTGCCAACGGGATAAAGGCTACGATGCAGCGATTTAACTGGAAATCGCTGCTAAATCCTCCGTACAACCTGGATCCTTCACCATGAGATTTCCGTATCTTTGACGAACTAAAGAAAAGCATGTGTGGACGTCGGTTTCAGTGGGACGAGGAAGTGCAAGAGTGTGTTTGGTTGTGGATCGGCCAGCTGCTGACAGTTTTCTACGAAACAGGAATTGATGGTCTCGTCTGCCGGTGGGATAAATGTCTTAATGAGTGTGGTGATTGGTTTTGAATGGAACCGTTCCATTGTTCCGTTGTGGCGGATGTCCGGTATTCATTCGACTAGCCTTCATGCTTCAAATATACAAGCAGAATCATAAGTGCCCAGCTTCAAAAGTCTCGCAGTAGGAATCTCGTGGAAATTTGTCTGAAGAAGTACAGGAAAACCACACAGAATTTAAATATGGATGCTGGTATGGGAATTAAAACCTCTATTTGCTCGAGAACAACATTAGTCTCCTAATAACAGTCAACATCTTTCTGTTAATACCTGGTGCAGTCTTGCCTGTACATTCTTGAAAAGATGTAATTTCATTAAGTCGACACACCAGTGACAGACACATCACGTGCCCTGCACACACACCATTCAACTAAATACTTAGGTATTACAATGACGAACAACTTAAATTGGAAGGAACACATAGAAAATATTGAAGGGAAGGCTAACCAAAGACTGCGTTGTATTGGCAGAACACTTAGAAAATGTAACAGACATACTAAGGAGACTGCCTACACTACGCTTGTCCGTCCTCTTTTAGAATGCTGATGCGCGGTGTGGGATCCTTACTAGATAGGACTGACGGAGTACATCGAAAAAGTTCAAAGAAAGGCAGCACGTTTTATATTATCGCGAAATGTGGGACAGAGCATCACAGAAATGATACAGGCTTTGGGCTGGACGTCATTAAAAGAAAGGCGTTTTTCGTTGCGACGGAATCTTCTCACGAAATTCCGAATGCGAAAATATTTTGTTGACACCAACCTACATAGGGAGGAACGATCACCAAGATAAAATAAGGGAAATCAGAGCTCGTACGGAAAGATATAGGTCTTCATTCTTTCCGCGCGCTATAGGAGATTGGAATAATAGAGAATTGTGAAGGATGTTCGATGAACCCTCTGCCAAGCACTTTAATTTGATTTGCAGAGTATCCATGTAGATGTAGATGTAGATGTAGATGTAGAACAGTATTAAAAGATGGAACAATTTGAGAAAAAATGCGAGTTCTGAGAGTAGGAATGTGGTTTAGTTTATTGTAATGTAACGTTTATGTAGCCTGGTGTGCAATGTGAAGTAACTTTTACGTAAATTTAACAGACGTCCTGTCTGTTCTTGGGTGAACTACATTGTTGTTTTGCTGATCTATGACTAACATATTAGATGTATGACTCGTAGAGAAACGGAAATGTACTTTTGCGACTCGTTTCCTCTAAGTTATACCTCGTCTCTATTTAACAATCCTATTCATCAATCAGTCTTCATAATAACGCGTTCGAATTCACAATGAATACTCCACAATACATCCAACTTTTGTATCCTGTATAAGTTATTTGCAACACGTTAAGATATAGCAACATTTATAAAGCTGAATACATGGGCATGGATGACCTAGTGTATGGCACTATGTAAAATATTCCTGGTTACCGATGTGATGACAAAAAAGTGTAATAATATATTATGATAATAGCGTAACATCGTTGCTTGCTAATCAGCTAATATGGTCGAAGACACAACGGAAATATGAAACACGTTTAAATGGCGTTACGTATAATATTCCTCGTACATACACCCGGTGAATGAAATACAGCAGGCTGAATCGCCCTAACGGTGCATGTTCTCAGAAGTAACATATATGAAAACGTGGCGTACTCGTGAAACTGAACTGTTCTGTCGTGTGCCTGTCAGATAAGGTTTGTTTCCCGTATGATCTAAATTTAACTAGATGCAAATACGTTCTTCGAAGCTAATTGTATCTCACACGCTCTTTTGTCAACAAGATCTCATGCGACACATTGCGTGAGTAGTAGCAACTGCACTGTGCAGATGATTATTTATAATGGAGAGAACGTAAATGGGACACGTTAATGAACACATATATGCACTTCATTTTAGACGTTGTGCATGCAAACATGTTCCGAATAATGAACCGTCAACGCAGAACAAAAATAGCATACAACAAGAAAAGTACCTCCAGTTTAGTTCCTACTTAAGGTTTGTTAGTAGTACACTAGTTTATGTCGATGGTCATCATCTCACACTTGTTGAGACTCATAGTGACATAACTGGTAGCATTAGAACGTTCAGTTTGGGAAGGAAGAAAGCTCAGTAGCAATTACATTCGTTCAGTTACGTTTCTGTTAAGTGACATATCGACATACGGTATATATTGACATAATGTACGATGGTAACGTTTTAGTAATAAAAGTTCCAGAGAAGCCTTCATAAATCTTTTCTTATGTAAAGCTAGTACCCAAGCATGCTAATAAAAACTAAAACTCCCCCGGAACAGACCATGGAGACCCAACGGTACTGACCGGCCGCCGTGTCATCCTCAGCTCAGAGGAGTGACGGGAAGCGGGTATGGAGGGGCATGTGGTCAGCACACCGCTCTCCCGGCCGTTTGTCAGTTTCAGAGACTGGAGCCGCTACTTTTCAATCAAGTAGCTCCTCAGTTTGCCTCACAAGGGCTGAGTGCACCCCGCTTGCCAGCAACGCTCGGCAGACTGGATGGTCACTCGTCTAAGTGCTAGCCTAGCCCAACAGCGCTGAACTTCGGTGATCTGCCGGGAACCGGTTTTACCACTGCGGCAAGGCCGTTGGCAGGGATCCTAATATATAAGATAAAATCTACTGATGCCTCATTATGAGAGGCCACTTATTGAAATTTCATTGATTGTTCTTAGGAGCATTTTTTTTAAGAATTAAGTACTAACAAAAAAGTGCCTCCCTCTTCTTGTTAGATTAGATTAATTATTCATTACGTAGACCCACAAAAGAGGGTATCCTCGTGGGTGTAGAACATGTCAGATAAACGCATTACAAAAATGTAATTAGAAAAACTTGAGTTTCATTAATTTTAATGATCCTCAGTCAATAAGCAGTAAAATTATGTACATGAATTAAAATTAAACGTTTATTATTTACAGGTTTAATACTTTCATCTGCTGTGATTAAATCCATCATTCACACAGTAGCTAGTTGCATGGCTATTACAACCAAGTTTTGTCAAAAATTAAAGTATAATAAATTTTCATTAAAATTATCTACTGCACTTGTTGAGAAATTCATGGGTGGAATAGAAGGAGTTGACCACCAAAAAGTCTTTTAAATTATGTTTAAATTGTCCCTTGTTTGAAACTGAACTATTAATGGTTGCTGGTAACTTCCTAAAAATATGCGTTGCTGAATACTGGACTCCTTTCTGGGCAAGAGTAAGTGAATTTAAATCTTTATGTATATTGTTCTTATTCCTAGTATTGATACAGTGTACTAAGAAGTCAGTTGGAAAAAGAGATGTATTATTTACAACAAACTTCATTAAGGAATAAATAGACTGATAAGCTTTGGTTAGTGTGCAAAATTCTTTGAATAGGTTTCGACATGATGTTCTTGGATTTACACTACACATTACTATTATTATACGCTTTTGTACTCTAAAAATTTTTTCTCAGTTTGTGGAGTCACCCCAAAATATGATACCATATGACATAATGGAGTGAAAATAAGCAAAATTTACAGTTTTTTTTATATTTGTAAATCCTATGTCTGACATCATTCGCATTGCAAACACAGACTTCTTTAGGCGATTTAACAGTTCGTTAGTATGTCGCTCCCAGCTGAATTTATTATCAAGTTGTACTCCCAAGAAATTTACACTCTCAACTTCTCCTATTTTTATGTCATTATATTTTATACACACACTGGAAGGAAATGTCTTTAAATTCTGAACTTCATATAGCGGGTCTTTTCAAAGTTTAACGACAGTGAATTGGCTATGAACCACGTTATATAATGTCAGTAAAAATTTCATTAGCTGCCCTTTCTAAATTTATATTTCATTTACTATTTATTGCAATGTTTGTATCATCTGAAAATAAGACAAACTTGGCACCTGGTAATGTAACAGATGACAGGTCATTAATATACACAAGAAAAAGTAGTGCATCTAGTATGGAACCTTGGGGAACACCAGTGGTATATCTTCGCCAAATACTTTTAGCTAAACACGTAACCCAAGAGCAATACACAAGTGTTATTCTTGCATTTCTAGCAAAGAAGTAGTTTTTATGAAACTGTGACGTTATCTTGAATGACACATGTTTGTCAACCATGTGCTGAGTAGGACAGGAAACTATTGTTGTTTCATTCATCTCTAGAACTGCATGCTTGCTACATATTCCTCTATTAATGAACACATGTTCATGTTCACAATTCCTACAGAAAATACTGTCTCAGAGGTTCTTAATACTAATGTTTCGTAGCATACGAGGTGTTCTGACAACTTCGTTGTACATCATTCCTGTATGTTCTGTAATTCAACTACGATTTCAATGGTTCATTATGCTCTTGCTAGCGACATGTGAGGAACATTTACTTCAAAATTCGATATTTATTTGACAAGCACAGAATTAACTGTACGCTGCAGAGAATTTGAGGTGTAACCTGCACATTACACTTAGCTCCAGAAACTCACCAATGTTCTTCCATTACAGATTTTGCGTCATAGAATGGGAGTTACCACTGGGAATGCCAAATCACTTTCTTTGAATGGTAAAGCATTTTAACATTGTGTCAAAACTATCTGAAAGGAGCTTCTCAGTTTTGCGTGCTCGGAAGAGATATTTATTTACCTTCAAGCTATTTTACGGTTTCGAGCGTCAGTCTGTAAAAACTGAACCTCTATACGATCGCCCTGTTGTCTGTCTGCCTGTCTGTTTTCTCGATCGTTATGAATCATTTTATCAGGAACGGGTAGATGAAGCAAGTTCAAATTTGTGCCATTTTTGTCTATGGTCCCTTGGCAGCGTGATAATTTTAATCTACTAAGTCAATCAACTGCTCTTTCAAGTTCTTTGTCTTGCGCGACTCTCTTTTGAAATTCCGCCTTGCTTCCCTCTACTGCTTGCTCCATGTACTTTTTGAATAACTTCACGGATAGGCTACAAACTTTTGTCACTGTCTTCTAAATCACTGCTTCTGCTACATCTCCTTCAACTCTTATAACTGCTGTCTTGTTTCCGTACAAGTTGTAGATAACCGTTCGCTCCATATATCTAATCCCTCCAACTTCAGAATTTCAGATAATATATACCAGACAACGTTATTAGGTGAATAAGCAAATATTTGGTTTTGACTAAATAATCAATGATTCGCTTCCCATAGACGTAACATCTACGAAACATTTACGAATTTTCATGTAAAGTAATACGATGTTTGTTGCAGATACGAATCAGATGATGACAAACGCTGCTGTTATTTCAACTCAGACTTCCACATCATTAATGAATTGTTCATTGATGATGCTAGCTCCCGTGTGTTTCAATATCGTAGATTGGCGGCAAACTGTAAAGCGTACAGTTACGCTGCGGTTTTCGTTTTTATGATTCTCTATAAAAGTCCTGCAATTTATGAAAAATTGTAACACCGTCCGGAGGATCTTTGGCCATAATGTTTCACTTTATTCACCGTTACTAATCCAATTATTAACGTGAGGCATAAATTAAGCAATTAAACATTTTGAGTAAAAGTTACTTCACAATGATAGTCGTGTGTCTAACAAACATTTAACCCCAAACATGCCAAAACAATTCGCAGACGTTAAATGAAAAGCAACAAGCAAATGTCTGTTACTCCGTTTCCGACTCAACGTTATTAATTCGTATCTGCTGAGACAGTCGCTTCTGTGATAGTAAAACTTGCTAAAAACAGTATGCGCTTTCGATAAGTGCCTTTAGTGACACGCTGCATAGTGAGACCGAGACATCTCAGTAAAGTACAGGTATTATAAGTTGAATCATGATTTTAAGTTCTCATAAAATAGATCCCAGAATTCCAGGATTATCATAGGCCCGACACGCCAATAATCTTTATACAATACAGAACAAAGATGTGATAATAGTAACATGTTTCTTCCTCACTCTCGCTGTTAGTAAAGGATTGTGACACATCATGAAATAAATCCTACAATTACTGAATACCGATAGGAAGCCAAAATTGTAAAAACTGCTTATATATACCGCTAACGGTTACAGGTATTGTATGACAGCAAATGGCATGCAACGAATACACACGACGTAACTCGTTGTATTACTTAATATGTCATCATATTAACTGAGGAGAAAACTCTTAAGTAATGGGCTAGGTACTTTTTTTTTCAGTCATCAATCTTACGATTAGATTTATGTGGCTCGCCATGAATTCCTTTCTATAGCTCTCTCTTCATCTCAGAGTAGCACTTGCAACCTACGTCCTCAATTATTTACTTTGTGTAATCCAGTCTCTGTCTTCCTCTACAGTTTTTGCCCTCTACTGCTCCCTCTAGTACCATGGAGGTTATTACCTGATGAGTTAACATGTGTTCTATAACACTGTCCTTTCTTTTCTTCTGTACTTTCCGTATCTTCTTTAATTGACTTGTTCTTAGCAGAACATCATTAATCCTAGCCTTTCCTAATTTTTAACATTCATTAGTAGCACCACTTTTCAAAAGTTTCGATTCCTTTCGGTTCCGGTTTTCACACAGTCCATGATCACTATCTTACAACGCTGTGCTCCAAACATATAGTCCCAGAAATTTCTTCCTTAAAATTAGTCCAGTGTTCCATAGCAGCTGACTTCTCCTGACCAGGAATGCCCTGTTTTCCTGGATGAGTCTGCTTTTTATGTCCTCCTTGCTTCTTAAGTCAAGGAAATCCTTAGTTTCGTCTACTTCGTGATAACCATTTTACGTTCTTGTCATAATCTTATCTGATACGTCTCCCTCTTTTCCGCTACGTCTCATTCTTAACATTCCAATCTTATTTTTTCTTCCTGGTTTTTGTACATATTCTGTATTATTCGTCTTTCCTCATATCTTACTCCTATTTTTCTCAAAATTTCGAACATCCTGTACCATTTTACATTACTCAAACGCTTTTTACAGGTCGTCAATTCCTACGAACGTGTAATAATTTTTCTGCATTCATTATTGAGAACAACCTCAGGAATGCCTCTCTTGTACTTTTATATTTCCTACAGTCAAACAGATCGTCATCTAACAGATCCCCAATTTTCTTTTCCATCCTTCTGTACCTGTACATTATTCTTGGCAGCAACTTGGATTCATAGCTGTTAAGTTGATTGTAAGGGTAGTTCCCCCACCTGCCGGCACTTAATATCTTCTGAAATGTGTGACTGGTGTTTTTGTGAGTGATTGATGTATGTGGGCGCTCTCAAAGACCCTGCACACCATCACGGAACCCTATGCTCTACTGTCCTATGCCCAACAAATCTTACTGTCGTTATATAATTTTCTGCTGCTGTTCATATTACCTTATCTTCGTCTTACCACAAATTATCTTCTTGTATTTCAGTTCGCTAATCCCTCCTGAATCCAGAAAGAGCCTTTCCATTCTAGATCTCAAATTTTCTAGCTTTACCACCAATTTCTAACTCCTGAGATTCCACGTTCCAAATCATGGAATGTTAACTTTTCGTCTCTTAGTCATTTCTCGTGGTTTCCTTCGTATTAATATACTATCGTAGACGAGACCTGAACGATTGACTAATGCGGAATTTTGTACCATTGGATAGATCATGATCACACTTTTAGTTACATGCTACACACCCTGTGAGCAGATGTTATGTGTCTTAAATGCATTCTTATGTTATCGATAGTTGCTGATTCTTCCGCCTTTCAGCACCAGTTTTCTATCCCAAGCCACTGCAACGCAATTTTATTGTCCATAAACTAACTGAAATCTGAAATCTGTTTGCAACCCACATGTAAAAACATCCTAAGTTCCATATAAAGAATGATTTTTGTATAACTGTTCATGAATCTGTATGTAGTAATCTACTTTCTACGACACATGTAAGATCTCATGTGATGCAAACATATATTTTGAGAGAGCATTGTTTTCAACGAAACGATGTTGGTGTTACAGTTCTACAAGTTGTGAAATATGTTATGTACAATGTTAATTTGGGTAAACCGAGCTACTCGGCGGGACATGAACACTCAATGGATGTCTTCCGTCCGTCGTGCCATCCTCTAACTTGTTGCATCATGCTGATGCGTTATGGGGGCAAGTCGTCGGCACACAGCTCTCTCGGTCGTTTTGCAGACTTTCCAGAGCGTAGATCGGCTACTACTGAGTCAAGTGGGTCCTTGTTTGGCATCACGAGACTCAGTGGAGCCCGTGCAAGTCCTACTCCCAAGGAAACATCCTTGGTCTTATCGGGAATTGAACCTGGTTCTCCGCATGGAGCCATGTAGGCTGGTCACTCAGCCACAGAGACGGACAGGGAAAAATTAGATTTTTTTAATGGTTATGTTCTTTTCCGTCCTTTCAAATGAATAAGTAATGGAGGACAGGAAGTCTTTATTGATGTCTGCGCTCACGCTAGACTTATGGAAAAATTGCGTGTCCAGTTAGCACTACGTTTCTTCCGATGGGTAACACATTGCGACAGACTATCAACATTAGATCTGTCGTAAGGTAACAAAGGGATAAGCGCGAGATGCACATTACATCACGTATTATTGGAAAGAAGTCGCGCTCAAAAACTGATGATACATAAATACAGTATACCAATTCATAAACAATCAACACATCTTATTACTTAAAACACCACATGATCGTACCGCATACTCTAGACAGTAAATTTTTCTAAAATTGTATGAAGATGTAGTTGTCTTTGGACTGTTCATCGCCTGGGGGCATTCGTCTTAATCTGACAAAAATTTATAAGGAGTCTGAAACCTCGTTTTCGACAGTAAAGATACGGGTAAATTAAACTGAACGTGGAAATGTTTCTCTTGAAGATGGTCCATGTGGGGGATGAGTGAAACAAACAAAATCTTGGAAAAGCAAGATATCGTATGAAGGATATGAGATTAAAAGGTCGCGAAATAGGTGGAGCTATACGTATAAATGAAGAATAAGGCATTGCCTTTTGCTTACAATTAAGGATTGCTAAGCTTTGTGATATACATATAACTTTTTTTTAGTTAACGCAAACCAAATTCAGAATTCTCAGTCATTTTTAAACCGTGTCCAGCGTAATAGGATGGGATTTATTGCTCCAATTATCACTATACATGAGATGTGCGTATACGATACCACATCTGTTGTCGATGTAAAACCTATAGCATATTTTTAAAGAGGGATAATTCTTACCTACTACTCTCCGAAAAGTAATATAATAAGTCCCGAAGACTAATCAAATCATCGGAACTCGCTGCACGAAAAATGTAGGAAAATTATAAAATTTCTATACGACTGTTCACAAGTATATACGGGGTGAAAAGAAACAGTCTGTCGAAGCTTGTAAGGGTATTACAGAGTAGATTGTGCCCAGAAGTAACCGTTGAGAAACAAATCTCAACGTAGCGCTGTTACCGAGCTATTTAACATCGAAATTAGCCAATCAAAACGCAGCAGTTTCGAACAAATGGTAACTCAAGACTCCACTACTGTCTGTGCATTACCGCATTTTAGCGCTTGCAAATGCTTGAATTTCTGCGTGCAAGGACCTGATTGGCTAATTCCAAAACTAATCAAACAGTAAACGGTACAATGTATCGAATTTTTTTCTTGACAATTACTTCTCAGCGTAGCCAATACTGCAACACCCTTCCATGCTTTTCAGGCAGGTTCTGAAGCTCGGGGCTTAGTCTCTGAAAAAATGTTGCAAAAAGCGCGTTTATCTAACCCGAGACTATCTAGAGAAATATTTGAAATACATTAATTAAACTAAACTGCCTTTCACTGCTAGATTAATATCATTTCTAATACTCCACGCGTAACTAACGGATGGAGCAACAATTTGGATAATCACTGTGCAGAGTGTCACTTTTATAAAGCTTCAAATGAAGTATTGTGTAAGTGAGAAATTTTACTACTATAAGGACCTTCTAAGAGAATATTTGCTTCACAGTGATCACACTATTGAGTATAACCTTTTTTTCACTTCTTCGACCGTAATGCTACTGGTATTAAAGTGTCTAAAATAGAAACGTATTTGATAAACAATAGTACTTACATTTCGATAAACGTCGGACACAGTTAATGGATATATGTTAATTTTCCTTACTACACCAAAGCGTGGTGAAAATGTAAATATTTTCTTTTGTTACTAACGAATATCACGAGAGTCAAAAAATGAACAAATATTTTCTTTACTATTAAACTGTCCAAAAAAATCAACTCAATAAATATCACTACTCGGTAAACCTGACACGACACATATTACCTACTGAAACCTAAAACGTAATACTGCCACCTCAGTGTGTCTTCCAAATGTTGCTACGAACTTAGTATGGAACAGACAACCCGTCTCGACTTCGCATGGGTACCATTACGTACTTATGACCGACAGATTTGTTTGGTCTGGTGGTAATGATTTTAAACAAACTTTCTTCGTAAATCACTTAGTCTGTTAGTGGAAACTGCATCAAAATCCCTACAGAAGTTCACGAGATCAGCCTTCACATACAGACAAAAAAGGCGGTGGGTTATAGATAAACATGAAGGGAATGGAGATAATTCAAGCCCTGTTTTAATTCTGGCAGTACTTTCCAGTTGCAGTTTCTATTGTCTATCTGTTGATTATTTGGGGTAACATGTAACGTGCTGAGACTCTCCTTCAATGTTCGCACTCCACCCGGTTGTCCAGATGTTTAGGACCCATGCTCCTACTCGGTCCATATTTGCGAAACAGATAGTACATTGAGAAAACAATTTCTTGCTTACGCACTTCCACGCTACGTATACAATTCTCACAACTGTCTTAACACTTCTATTCAATACAGTTCTGCATCAGTGTACAGCTACATTGTGTTCGAACACTGTCTGTGACACGTTAATTTCATCTGCTGGAATCAAATAACATTAATGGTGTTGTATGACACTACTGATACTTCCGATTTTGCTGTTTGTTGTTTTAACAGGTCGATTTAAACTGAGGCAGCGACATTACTATGATAATGTATCTGTAGGTCGACAGTGAAGAGATAGGGAAGAGGTGGAGGTCCAGCATTAGAATCAAAATTTAAAAGAACTTTGAAAGACTTAAGATCAAATAAGGTACTAGGGATAGATAACATTACACCTGAATGTCTAGATTAAAAGAATAAGTGGCAACAACACTGACTATTCCCGTAGATTGTATGAGACTGGCCATATTCCATCAGACTTTAGCAAAACCATCATAGACACAATTCCGAAAACTAGAAGAGCCGACAACTGTAAGAATTATCGCACAGTCAGCTTAACAGCTCATGCATCGAAGTTGCTGACAAGAATAATACTTACGAGAATATAAAAGAAGATTGAGGGTCTCTTAAGTGAGGGATCAGTTTTACTTTAGGAAGGGTAAAGGCACCAGAGAGGCAGTTCTGAGGCGGTTGGTAATGGAAACATGACTGAAGAAAAGTCAAGACGCATTCATAGGATTTGGAGGTCTGGGAAAAGCGCTCACTGATTAAAATGGTGCAACATATTCAAAATTCTGAGAAAAAATCGAGTACGCTGGGAGCAATCATACTAGAAGACCATCAACAAAGTGCTCGGATTAAAAAGGGTGTAAACTAACTCGCCCCTGCTGTTCAATCTGTATCTCGAAGAAGCAATGACGGAAAAAAGGAAAGATTTAAGAGTGGGACTAAAATTTAAGGTGAAAGAGTATCAATGAAAATATTCGCTCATGACGTTAGTGAAAGTGAGGAAGAATTATAGGATCTTCTGAAAGAAATGAAGTCTAATGAGTACTGTTTATAGATAGAGTAAATCGAAGAAAGACGAAAGTATTGAGAAGCAGCAGAAATGAGAAAAACTGGATACTTAACACCTGAACTGGTGATCGCGAATTAGATGAAATGAAGGAACTCTGCTAAGTAGGCAGCAAAATAACACAAGATGACGGAGTACGGAGGACATGAATAGCACCTGCCAGTGGCAAAAAGGGCATTCCTCACTTAGAGAATTCTACTAGTATCAAACACAGGCCGTAATTTAAGGGAGACCTTTCTGAGAATGTACGTTTGGAGCACAGCACAGTAAGGAAGTGAAATATAGGAAACGGGATCAGAAAAGAATCGAAGCATGTGAGATGTGTGCTACAGAAGAAGAAAATTAGGTATCCCGATAAGGTAAGGAAAGAAGGAGGTGCTGCGCTGAATGGTAGAGCAAAGGAATATTTGGAAAACAGTGACAAGAAGATGGGAGACCATCACAGGACATCTGTTAAGACACCAGCAAGTATCTTCAGTGATAATGTATGGAGCTGTAGAGAGCTAAAACTCTAGAGGAAGACAGAGACTGTGATATACCCAGCCAATAATTGAAGGCGTAGGTTGTTACTGCTATTATGAAATGAAAATGTTGGCACAGAAGATGAATTCGTGATGGTCCGCACCAAATTATTCAGAAGACTGATGACTAAAAATAAAAAGTCTACTTGTCTCATAAGAGTTATAATGCGTGCAAAATTTTGTAATCATTTGCCTTTTTTGTATTGAAGCAGTTACCAGAAATAATGTTAACTATAACATTTACAGCCTTTTGACATATATCCCAACGTACACTTGGCTTTTGTTTTTGCGAGTCCCATATTTCCACTCAGCGATGTATATAATGTTATTGTAAATTGTTTGGTCTAGAGCATGTCAAGCTTCTACGCATATTAAAAATTATAACAGCTACTGTTCACTGTGGTTCCTGTACACGCATCAGAAATAACGTAGAAGAAAGTATTTTTATCATTTATGAAAAAAAGGTGCCATTGCACTGCAGCAGTGTCATCTTTCATTGAGCTCGATAAATGCTGTAAGGATTCCTAAGATTCACTGTCCACATCGCTGTCTCCATTGCCAACTCTCCAATCACGTCCTAATTTACAACGTGAAACTCACGATCCTAATTCAAATTACTTAAGAAGGTATTTTCGTGTTCTGTCTTCAGCTAACTTGAAGACGTTTCAAGACTGGAACTGAATAACGCAACATGTCTATTTAATTCCCTAAACTAGAAAAAGGACGTACACTTGCTTTCGATCGTTCAAGTAATGAAGATCCTCTAAGAGATTCTCTAGTATATTCGATGAATATTTGCATAGAACTTGGGAAACAGTTAGTAGAAACCATGTATCACCGTCTCTTTGGGCGTCACTGGTGACATTAAGCACCAACCTAGCTACTTCTTTCATCTTATTATCCAATTATTATATTATCCTTGTAGGTCGGTTGAGCTGAACAACTATTTTCCGTACAGCTGCATTCTCAGAGGCTTTGTCTGTAGGTGGATAATATAAAGAACAGAATTTGAAAAGTAATGGAACAATTAAACGTGATTGTCTCACTTTCAAATTTTTTGGCGTTGAAATTATAGCTGCATTGAAATACTAAAGAACTCTTATTAATATTTTTATTCTCACAGTAGCCAATTTGAGTAAATCAAATTTTATTGGCCACATTATGAGCCATATAGACACAAAGAACGCAGTATTTACTCAAATAATAATAAAAGTATAGCTCCACGAAGTGCAAGGCAAATGTGAGGTATTTATGGAAACTGTCCAACCTGACCATATAAAGAGCGTAAGCGCATAAAAAGAACGACATAAAATATGGCGACTGTTGGAAATTGAAAACAAATACGCATTTTATCTGTAAGGTTGCATGAAAAAAATATTAAAGCTCGCGGCCTCGGAGACTCGACGCAATTGGGGCCGTTGCCGTTTCACAGCAGATTTATCGAAATTAATTGCTCCGGAGAGAGTGGAAGAGGAGATTAATCTTCAAAATTTGAATGTATACATTCACACTATGCTAAATTTAACCGCGTCACAACGCCAAAACTGTTATGAAGGGATGGTGTGGGAGAAACGTTAATATAATGCGGAATGGAGTTTCCCCATTCAGGTGAGCAATAATGTAAATCATGTCTAGAAATTTGAAAAATGGTCTCATATATAAATTGATGTATTAATTTCCATCAGTCTTGTATACGCTAACGTCAATTTTGGGGTAATTTTCGTAATGGCCCTATGCAGAGCAGTTTAAAGAAAGTAAGTCACAAATTGTTGGAAACCTTTATTAAAGTACACTCCTGGAAATTGAAATAAGAACACCGTGAATTCATTGTCCCAGGAAGGGGAAACTTTATTGACACATTCCTGGGGTCAGATACATCACATGATCACACTGACAGAACCACAGGCACATAGACACAGGCAACAGGGCATGCACAATGTCGGCACTAGTACAGTGTATATCCACCTTTCGCAGCAATGCAGGCTGCTATTCTCCCATGGAGACGATCGTAGAGATGCTGGATGTAGTCCTGTGGAACGGCTTGCCATGCCATTTCCACCTGGCGCCTCAGTTGGACCAGCATTCGTGCTGGACGTGCAGACCGCGTGAGACGACGCTTCATCCAGTCCCAAACATGCTCAATGGGGGACAGATCCGGAGATCTTGCTGGCCAGGGTAGTTGACTTACACCTTCTAGAGCACGTTGGGTGGCACGGGATACATGCGGACGTGCATTGTCCTGTTGGAACAGCAAGTTCCCTTGCCGGTCTAGGAATGGTAGAACGATGGGTTCGATGACGGTTTGGATGAACCGTGCACTATTCAGTGTCCCCTCGACGATCACCAGTGGTGTACGGCCAGTGTAGGAGATCGTTCCCCACACCATGATGCCGGGTGTTGGCCCTGTGTGCCTCGGTCGTATGCAGTCCTGATTGTGGCGCTCACCTGCACGGCGTCAAACACGCATACGACCATCATTGGCACCAAGGCAGAAGCGACTCTCATCGCTGAAGACGACACGTCTCCATTCGTCCCTCCATTCACGCCTGTCGCGACACCACTGGAGGCGGGCTGCATGATGTTGGGGCGTGAGCGGAAGACGGCCTAACGGTGTGCGGGACCGTAGCCCAGCTTCATGGAGACGGTTGCGAATGGTCCTCGCCGATACCCCAGGAGCAACAGTGTCCCTAATTTGCTGGGAAGTGGCGGTGCGGTCCCCTACGGCACTGCGTAGGATCCTACGGTCTTGGCGTGCATCCGTGCGTCGCTGCGGTCCGGTCCCAGGTCGACGGGCACGTGCACCTTCCGCCGACCACTGGCGACAACATCGATGTACTGTGGAGACCTCACGCCCCACGTGTTGAGCAATTCGGCGGTACGTCCACCCGGCCTCCCGCATGCCCACTATACGCCCTCGCTCAAAGTCCGTCAACTGCTCATACGGTTCACGTCCACGCTGTCGCGGCATGCTACCAGTGTTAAAGACTGCGATTCAGCTCCATATGCCATGGCAAACTGGCTGACACTGACGGTGGCGGTGCACAAATGCTGCGCAGCTAGCGCCATTCGACGGCCAACACCGCGGTTCCTGGTGTGTCCGCTGTGCCGTGCGTGTGATCATTGCTTGTACAGCCCTCTCGCAGTGTCCGTAGCAAGTATGGTGGGTCTGACACACCGGTGTCAATGTGTTCTTTTTTCCATTTCCAGGAGTGTATTATGAATATAAAGAATTCTTCTTATGGGACAGCTGCAACTGTAGAAGTCAATTTCGAAAACTGAAGCCGCAGGACAGTTGCTTAATCAACAATCTTAAGTGTTTCGAAACACTTAAAGTTCCATCACCTAGTGTATAAAATAAAATCACTTAATCATCTGAGATCATCGTGACACCAGTCTTGCAATGGAAACTACAGATCCCGTGTCAAAAGAGTAAAAGAGACAAAAGCTCCATAATAACCACTCTCCCGTGCTGTGAGTTTGGAAACACAAGCAGAAAAGCTATGTATGCGGGAGATACTGATTTTATTTTGTACACCAGATGACCGGCCGAAGTGATCAAGATTTAGAGTGTTCAGAAACTGGTCGTATATACAATAAAAGATTGTGGATTACGAAACTGTCTAGCAGTTTCTTCACTTTTCGAAATGTGCTTGAAAGAAAACCATGGTTCAAAAGCATTCAATCGAAAACATTTTAGGTACTAAAGGATGTCGCATACGTGACACTTTTAGCAAAATACAGGGTAAAAAACCTCAATACAAGCCGTCAAACGTTAATAGAAATTTTCTCAGAACCAACTGGTTGCGGAACAAAATTGAAGCTATTTATAAATATGGGCAGGGAGATCTATATACGTAAGTGAACATTCAGGTAATACAGATTTGTTTTAATGCGTATTTCAGACTTCTTATGATCTTCAGCTCACAAGAAATCAGAAACAGGTAATGGGAGCTACAAATATGTTCATCGATTAATTCCGATATAGTTACATCAGATATCTCCAATTAAATAGTGACTTAATGAGAAGAAACTTTTTTCGTTTCACTGTGTCACAACGGCAAACCAGACGAAGTGAAGAAGACATCTTCGTGTGAGATTTACTTATTCGAAGCAAAGTATAACACTCCTTTTTAGGAACGTATTTTCTGTTGCTGACAGTGTGAATTTTGTGTGCTTTCTACCAAGACCATCGTCAGTTACTTTGCTGACAAAATACCGTTAGAAAAAAACACAGACTACTTCTAGATCTCATTTAGTAATCTAATACTCTAGGTCTCACGTAATTTAATTTGACTACATTTCAGTTTTCTTGTTTACCTTTTGTTGATACCCAAGCTATAACCTGATTTAATGACACTATCCAAGTTCCTTGTCGTCTCTGACAGAATTGCAGTCATAGATCATCAAAATTTTTGTTTCATCTTCCTGAATCATAATTTGCATTCTGAATTTTTTTATGTTGATTTACTTCATGCTAGCTCAGTGGACAGGAGGCATAAGTTAACCTTCTACTCATCTACTACTTCTCTCTCATGTCCTTTATGCCTTCTAACTGCAGTTTACTTTCTGTTTAAGTTTGCTGTATTTTACCAACTAAGTAAAACGTGCAGCCGGACACACGTTTTGGTGAATGTTTTATTTCACACATAACTACTCTCGATACTGAGCCCCTCGTCAGACGGCAGCGGGATTTTATTAGTCCTATGATGTAACAGAAACTTTATGATTTTGTTGTTTACAAAAGCTATCAGATTATATAGGTACAAGGTCTTTACTTCTTACTTACTTGAGGTAAGTTTTTCTTCATGTATTGGAGAATGGAGGTTTGCATGCATGACTGGGGCATGCTAAACCTGAAATTCACTGAAGACAACATTTGAAACATTTTTGTTAATTATTACTCACACTAAAAGTACCCGCAACTGATATACTGGTGAACTTAGGTGTCCAATTGTTATTTGGGAACAACCCAACAGCAAATACCATGGGTATCATTAGGAGTAATATTGCTCCACACATGTGTGACTTGGTGAAACAATGAATGCTATAGAATTGTTTTAAAAATAGGGAGAAATTTTATAATCAACCTGCTGTTATTATATGGGCTCACCTGTAGCAGGTGAGAGCTTTAAGGAGAATTTCGAACAGCAGGTGTTAATCAATCCAGAACGAAAGCACTCTTGCTGGTTATGCTCAATACAAGCCTCTAGACAGTAAATACAAATTTTCTCAGAGCGAACTAGAGGCCACACTACAGTGATGAGCTTCATCTATTCCTGTAATTTCCCAGTATCACGTACCGAAGATGTGACAATAGTCTAGGTCACAGAGTCTATAGGAGACCTATTAACACACCGCTGAGTCCAGAAGCAAGCAGCTCTGATCACTCTGTCTTCGCCTTCATTCCGCATCAGGAATACTAGGAGCTTGCGATCCGATGTAGATTTCCCAAAGAAAATGTTGATACCCTACGGCTACGACTACCTTTCAAATGAAGCTGTAATAAAAATGATGTCAACAAGAAGAAAAAGGATTCTCTTGCATATTCTATAAGATTATCGTCTGCATCTAGCGTATCTGACTGCTTAGACTGAATCTTTGGGAAGACTGGTTTGAGGACTACGTTTTCAGTCAACATAATATAAAGACTTCGTCCCACCTACGACGGACGTCCCTAACCGCCTCCATATAGTTTGCAGTTGTGGCAAAGCACATAGGAGAAATGTTGCTGAAGTTGGACCTTTGCCTAAGTCGGACCACCTTCGTATTCCACTGCGTGTTGGTAACTTAAAATTTTAGGTTGGCCTTACTGGTGAGAAATATTGTCGAGGTCACGTGACACAACGGGCAGTCGACAATAGCCATTGATGCAAGAACAGTTGCCATTATTGTATTTTCTTCGTTCTTGCTGCATGTGTCGTGCTACAAATCATAAGCTTTTCTATACAGTACGAGTAAGTAAAAAAGTAATCTGCACTGCAGTTCATAAGTGCCATTCGTTAGTTAATAATTAAATATTCCAAAACAGGATTTTGATTTTGTGTGTTATTGTACCGTTATCTTTACTTACAAGGCACCCAGTTTCCAAAGTTCGACCAATGCCTGTTTCCTAATTTGGACAGGTGCACTTTAGGAGACAGACATAACAAATAACATTTAGGTGCATTTTTACGATAACTAATAGGTACGAGTAATTTCTTTACATATTCAAGATGGAAAAACTTTTATAATAAGTAATAGGTACGCGTAATATTTTTAGGATTCCAAGATGGCAAAAAGGGGAATGAACGGAAAATAGACAGAATGCCGTCGTGGCACCATACAGAAATGGTGACCATGGACTTAACAAATGTGTTCGTGTATAAGGAGTTCTCAAAACCCTAAAAACGAAAGTTCTCACAGATCACCTCCTTTTATTTGAAGAGAAGTTTTCTGTATTTATGATCAAAGATGTTCGTAAACTTGCATTCGACTTAGCAGAGGAATGTGAACTACCTCATTCTTTCAACAGAGAAGAGAAAACGGGGGTAAACTGTGGTTTTATTCATTTATGAAACGAAATCCACAGCTTTCCCTCCACCCAGCCAGAAAGAACATCAATGACCAGAGCAGGTGCGTTTAATTGAAAGAGTGTGAATCTATTCTCCGACCTCCTTGAGAAAACAGTTGATGAGAATGAAATTACAGCTAACAGTAAATTTAAAATCGACGAATCTGTATTTACAGTCGTTCAAAAAAGGCAACAAAATGTCATCGCCCTAAAAGGCAAGCACCATGTGGATCCTATCACAAGCGAGGTGCAAGGAGTTATCCCTACAGTTGCTTGCGCTGTCAGTGCTGCTGAATACTTTATTCCACATATTGTTGTATTCCAACGAAAGATGAGACAGCAAGAACTTGAAATCGGTGCTCCACCACGAAGTGTAGTTGACATGTCAGACGCTGGATACATGAATTCCGAGTTGTTTGTGTCGTGGCTCAAACACATCAGAAATCTAGAGGTTGTTCACTCGCGATAATGTTATCATGTTGCAGTTACCTGGGTACACTACCCAAAGGCTGCAAACAATTGGTGTTTCATTTCTTGCACTTCTTCGAACCTAATTCATTCAAGCATAGGACAAGTGGTTACATGAAAACATAGGTAAACCCTTAAACAGTTTCAGCTATTTGGACTGGTGAATGAAGCCTATGGCCTAGCAGCAATAACTGGGATAGCAGAGAGTGCCTTTCGCTCAGCAGGAATTTTGTCTGTGAATTTGAATGTGTCTTCATGTTTTCAGATTATCGTTTTTCACCAGCTGATTCCTTGAGAAGTGTTGATAATTTTCTTGGAGAACTCAGTTCTACGAACGTTTGTTAGGAATCAGGCCTACTACAGCCACAAAGACATCCAAGAAGACTGTGAACTAGGTGTCACCTCTTCCATATTCATTCAAGAAGTATGCTATTCGAGGCAGAAGAAAAGTACAGAATGCCACTGTAATCACTAGCAACCAACATAAGCAACAACTGGAGCTGTCAAAGGGTCAATTAAAAAACTAAAAGCTGCTAAGACAGCTTTATTTCGCAAGGAACGGAAGAGAAACGTCATTGTTGAAAATTCAAGCTGGTTCTGTGTTTGTATAAGAAGATTAAAAAAGAGGAGATGAAAATAGAATGAAATCATGGATTCATACACGATCTGCCAATGTGCAGCCAAGCACAAAGAAATTTTTCTGTTCAGACTGCAATTAGTCTTTAATGTATCTGTCCATTATTAATCCCCGTTAATACAAATTATTAGCACATTTCAGTATGTAGTATGTTCTCTTATTTTTCTGTGCAACAATATTGCTAGTTTATTCTTAGGCTTGATTTAATGCGATTATACCTATGAGCACCAAAATTGTTTCAGTAATTTCCTGATATAAGCGCCTTAATGATGACGAATATTTGAGAACTCTTTGTTTAGTATAATATAGCCTGAGTCCCTAAATACAGTAATATGTTTGTTTAATAAATATGTTGAACCGAAGCTTCATTTAAAATATTACGTTCTTATTTGGTTTTTTACTTATTGTTTTACCATCTGATCCAATTTAAGAAACTGAATGTCCAAATTAAGCAACCGGTTTCCTAATTTGGACAATTTACACATTTGTAAGTTTTAATGGTACCCATTTATGCTATGTGTGTATTCAAATTATGGTACCATACGATGAAAGTGTGCAACATGTATCATTTTCTACAGGATATTTTGTTTCGATTAGATACATAAAAAAGGCACGCGGTAGCAAAATAAAAAATTGTTTCAATATAGGCAACCTTCCCCTATCGGTGAACTGGAAATACGGTAAGAGAACGCTTTAAGGAGCACGAACGCCTCATATTTTCGGATATGGTAAATTTAGCGGAGTAGAGTACCACGATTAGGGATGTAACACACTTTCTTTGTACTTTTTCGCAACTGTTCTAGTTTACTCTTCAAAATACTCCAATATCCTGCTCAGTGAGGATTTTCCACTTCTCAAAGCAGCTTTGTAAAATATCTCCTGAAAGCATTTTCATAGTCTCCATCGCGTTTTCTTTCACGGTTTTGTTTTAAACCGGGCACCTTTCGCTAAGGATTTAAATTTCAGGAACACGAAAGAGACACACTGAGCAAGGTATGATGAGAAGGGAAGATGTTTCAACAAGGTGATCCCATGATTAGCCAAAAACAACTTGAAACCAACGCGGTATGGAGCAGGCCAAGGTCCTGATACAGAGTTCATGAATTGTTCTTTCACAACTCAGGACGCTTTCTACTTACTCGTTCATGAGGCGTAGATATGACTTCAGTACTTGAGTCATTGGTTACATTCGGCCTTTAGGTACCCAAACGACGTGCACAGTCCCAAAGGGTTACCAGCAAGCGGGCTCCTAGCCCACGTCTTCCTTAATCTGGAAGAGGACTAGGTACTAGAAACCATAGTAAACAGCCAAACAAATGACTTCAGTTCTTGAGTCCTTGTTTACATTCGGCCTTTAGGTACCCAAACGACGTGCACAGTCCTAAAGGGTTACCAGCCAGCCGGCTCCTAGCCCACGTCTTCCTTAATCTGGAAGGGGACTAGGTACAAGAAACCATAGTAAACCAAACAAATGACTTCAGTTCTTGAGTCATTGTTTACATTCGGCCTTTAGGTACCCAAACGACGTGCACAGTCCCAAAGGGTTACCAGCCAGCAGACTCCTAGCTCACGTCTTCCTCAATCTGGAAGAGTACTAGGTACTAGAAACCATAGTAAACACCCAAACAATATGGGATAATATATAGGCATCGCTATGTAGCTGACATCACGTGCTTTGTAGATGAAACGACTATTCGTATCCAACAACTCCACAAGGACGTTAACACAGTACAGCCAAAAATAAAAGTCACCCTAGCAACAGAAAATGACAAATAGCCAAATTTTCGTAACCTCACGACCATATTTAGGAAAGTCTCCGCCACCACCACAGCGTACACGAAAACTCGAAGCACCCGAATGCACACAAACACATGCTTCAAGGATTGGGTAAAACTTCACTCATTGAAGACATCTGCAATAATGAACAACAGATAATCACACGAATAGCTGTAGATAACGGATATAACAAAAACGTTTTAGAGTAACTGAATCACAGAAATGAAACGGATGTCCAGCATACATTGACAAACAGATTGTCAGCAACATACAAACACAGCCACAGAACAAACACATAGAAGACAGATACGTGGAACACACTACAAAAAAGAACTATTTGCACTCACAACAACAAGCAAATGGTACTCTCTCACTTACAACAACAAAGCAGTCACAGCATAGGCAACATAGAAAATAAGAATTAAAGATAGTCTATGGGATCGGTAATTCAATACATATAAAACTAAGGACAAAAAGTACCAATAAATCTGCTATCTATGAACTGCATGTCAAGATTGTAATTTAATCTGTATTGGAAACACAAGCACAAATTTCAATACTGAGTACACAAAACACAGAGAAGCACTAAAATGTAACAGCTGTCATTCTACATTCGCGTAATACATTGTAGATATGGACCAGAGATCAACAGACATCAAGACCGATCTCAAAAGTCTCAAATACAGCAACAGGCAACCCGCCCTCCTCTACTTTTTAATAACACAAGGAAACTGTGAAATACAGGAAGTTATAGTTGAAGGAAAAGAAGTAAAAACAAATGCACAGCTGCCTAACATGGAACTCTGTTCTCTGCCCTCAAAGAACTGTCGGGCGACCCAACACCACACACACACACACACACACACACACACACGTGCACACTGAATCTTCCAAAGGTTAAAATAAAGTTAACCGCAGTCTTCCGAAGCGTAAATTTTCGATGTAAAGAACTTTCTACTTTACTTACTCTTTGGTTGCTGTTTACCAACTGTGAAACATAAATAACTGTAACGCAGAATACACAAAACAACGAAAACAATAGCATGAGATAAAAAGTTATACACAAAAAATGCCTGTTACAAAATCTTTAAATAATTTATCTTAAAAACTGATATTTGTAAATGTACAGGCAGTAAACAGCTATTTTTTGCTATGTCATAAAAAGGAAATTAAATAAATCTCTGATGATGCTTTATCTTCAGAGAAACAGTTCTGGGAAGCCATGAAGAAAAATGGCGTTTGCTAAAGGTGGAACCTGTCCAAAAACAAAGTTAATCGCACGGGTGTCAGTATATCTTGGAATTTTAATTTTTATATTTTGTGAAGTGGATCTCTCCCAGTGCACTGATTATCGCTTAGTTTCTAGATCATAAGTGAAGAACTATAATTCATCGCGTTATTTCAGTGTCATCAGAAATGTTCATTCGAGAATCATTTTTTTCAGGCATCAAGTTCTCTGGCACCACTGTGGAACAGACTTTTTTCATGTGAAAGTGTTCATATAAAATGTACTGAACTTCGTCGATTCTTACAAAAGCAAACCATACGAATACTCAACCGACGATCTTTGCGGGATGAATCCCATTTTGTCTATGATTTCGTGCGTTGTTGACGCTGAGGGTAGTGTTGGACTTAGTCGTCTTCAGTTTCTTCTTGTCCCTCTTTGAAGAGCTTAAACCAGTCACAAACTTGAGTGCGTGAAAGACATCCACGATTGTACACTTGTTTCAACAAGAAATGGGTTTCTGAGGCTGACTCTCCAAGTTTCATTACAATTTTCATATTACTCTCTTTCTCTTTCAAAACAGTAAGCATTTCTTTGACGAGATGCTGATACGCAGCGTGACACAAAGACCAAGCCTAGACTGTCGGGTCGGGATGTGGGCGGATAGCGAAACTGGAGAGGGCACATGTCATGTAACCAGGCGGCGCAGCGGTTGGCCTCGAGGCCCACACTGTTTGTCTCTTACAACATCAGGCCGATTATATTTTAGCCAAACGTCGTAGGCTTGCTTATCAGAGAAAGTAATACACTGCTGTGCGAGACATAAGGATAAAAGGAACATTCGCATCATGTGCCACTGCCAAGCAACATAGGGCGACGGAACTTGGACCAAAGACCATTAGGCAGTTGTCTTCCTGCTGGCGGAGGAATTGAACGGCCTACCACCAGCACGGGGCCCGTTGCAGGGCATGCGTTGCCGTCCGTAGTGATCACATCCCCAATTAAGAACCGTGTCCCATCGTTTGTAATGTACACGGATCCAACATGAATCACAAAGACTTCAGTGTAATTACTGCCTCTGAATAGAAGTGTCATTTATGTTGGTCTATTTGCATATTTATTTCAGTTCAGTCACTTTCTCCACTGTAATGTAGTCATTCTTTCTACGTATGGTCCAAATTCATCGAGTTATGTTACTTGGCAGTGACACCTCGAGAGAAAGTGACTTTCGTCTTCACATATTGCACACCACTGTATTTATATAAGGATAGTCCATGAAGTGGTAGATTTTAGGAAGCACGACTACAATTTCATAGAAACGACGGCTACCGGCTTTCGTCTTCGTGGCTACAGGCAGCCAGGATAGTACACGTACAGCTATGGCAAGCAAGGTACATAAACAGGTGCCAGGAAACAGCCGAGACGGGCTAACAACTATGGTGTTTCCAATCCCCCGGGCAGTATTGCCTTCATTGTATATCCAGCGATGACCCTCTATCAAATAGTAGCTGAGAAGTAAGAGTAACGTAACTTCTCCGTGTGCAGCCATCGAGGGACACCAGTGGAATAATGAAAAGCATAGCACAGGTATCTAAGCGTCGAGCATCGAAGAAGTTTGAAGAGGAATACTACGCGGCCTAACGACTCAAAAGATTTTGTCGTCATCTGCTTTATTACCAGTAATTGATAACCCTTTACTCCTGGACCAAAAGCCCGGCTCTTTCTGCCACAACGCTCTACTAGTTCGTACTATATAACTTTCTAGATTCATTTTTTTTTAATTCTCTAACTTGCCTACCCGATTTAGGGATCTATATATTGGCCTCCGATCAGTAAAATGTTTGTTTCTTGTGATGAAATAATCCTGCTGGATAGCCCTTGCCCCGAGTTTTGAGGGGGTTTGGGGGTTATTTTACCAGGACTATTATACCTAAGTAGCATTTTACTTTGCCGTCATTATTGAAGCATTTGGTAGAGCTCAATGTCTTTGCGAAATATAGCGAGCCGGCCGCTGTGGCAGAGCGGTTCTAGTACCTTCAGTCTGGAACGGCGCTGCTACTACGATCGCAGGTTCGAATCCAGCCTCGGGCATGGATGTGTTTGATGTCCTTAGGTTATTTAGGTTTAAGTAGTTCTAAGTCAAGAGCACTGAGGACCTCAAATGTTAAGTCCCATAGTGCTTAGAGTCATTTGAAATATAGCGTCTGTAGATTTCTCTTGCTTTCGCTGGTTGTCAGTATCAACATAGTAAAGACATGTTCACTGAAGTTACAATGCCAGACCAGTCATCCAGATTCTTGCCCCTGCATCTACGGGAAAGACTGCCGCCTCTCCTTAGGAACTGTTGGTTTGGATTGTCCATAGGTACCCCTCCTATGTAACTGCACTTACAGAATTGAGTACATACATCGTTCAGAAATTTAGAGAATCTGTAGTCGAAGTTGGCTGTGCGACATAAAAATGTCACTATACTGTATCTCACGTAGAGATCACGAGAAAGAAATAAGAAACGACAGAGCGCATTAGAGGCATATACACAATGGAATGGGACTAACTTCGAGAATGTTGTTTCAATGTACCCCCGCCCTTCCGATTTTCTACAGGATATACCCTGATGGACCAAAAAATTATGACCGCCGTCCACCACTAGACTTGGTGTCGCCTGGTGTTGCTGCGAGCACGTGACGCGGTTCAGATGTATGTAAGTGGATTACAGGCGAATGGGGCATATTTCCATCGTCGATACGGGCAACAAACGGGAAAAATAACTCGCTAAGCGACTTTGACAGAGGACAAACGGTTACGGTTTGGAGAAGGAAACCATCGTCTCGAAACCAGCAAAACTGGGGCGGTCGTTTGCTGGTACCACGAGTATCCGTGAAACTGAAGGAAGGTGAAATCTGGAGTAGACAACAACGTGTTAACGTCCGTGCCTCATTAAGGTAGGTGAAGATCGCAGGCTTGCCTCTTCCGTTAAGTAGGATAGGTGGAATTTGCAGCAGCTGTTACGCTAACATACTCGTGCAGGCACGACTGTTTCGGTGCACAACGTTCGACGCACATTTTTGAACATAGGACTCCGCAGCAGACGACCCAATCTTCTTTTCATTTTGACTCAAAGACATCGTGATTTATCGCTCCAGTGAGCACGGGATCACGGAGACGGGAACGTGGATACATGAGAACTGGTCACCTATTCGCATGACTCAGGCTTAGGATTACACCAAGTTGAAGGTCCCGTCCAGGAGAAACGTCGAAATATCCACCGCACCCCTGACGATGGCTAGGGGAGGGGGGGGGGGTGAGAGTAAGGGGTCATAGGGACGAGGGGGAGTAGGAAGCTATGTGGGCCAAGATGCAATTGGAATTTTTGTAGTAATATGTAAATATTATTGTCGACAAGCTGTATCATTTCATGCTTGATGCCTTCCCTGACGACGAAGGTATCAATCAGTGGAGTAATTGACAGTGCCTCAAGGCCAAAATCATACTACATTGGATAGATGGGCATAATAATAGATAAACGTTAATGTCTTGGCGACAAAATTCTCCTGACTGCTGCGCCAGCTCGGCGTCCAGAAAGGACCAGCCCATAATTTACAACCTCATCTATATGATTATTCTCCAGTTCACAGTCAAGTGCATGAGAGTGGCTCATCGAACCACAATCAGTCTATATCTCTTACGTACCACTCTCGAACAGCGCACGGGAAAGATGAACTTTTAAATCTTTCCATGCGAGCTCTGATTTCCTTCATTTTATTGTGATTATCATGCCTCTCTATGCGGGTGTGCGCCAACAAAATATTTTCACACTCTGAGAATAAAGTTGGGGATTCAGATTTAACAAGAAGATCCTGCAACGAAAATAGCCTTTGCTTTAATGATTTCCATAGCAATTCACATATGATATCCGTGGTATTCCCTCCCCTATTTCGCGATAATACAAAACGTGCTGCCCTTTTCTGAACTTTTCGAATGTCCTGCGCCAATTCTGTCTGACGCGGATCCCGAATGGCACAGCAATACTCCAGAAGAGGGCGAACAATCGTAGTGTAAGCACTCTCTTTAATACATCTGTTACATTTTCTAAGTGTTCAACAGCACTTGCAACATTCTCTATATCAACGTTCCAGTTTAATTTCTTACTGATTGCAATCCCTAAGTAATTAGATGAATTTACAGTCTTTAGATTGGTGTGTTTTATCCTGCAACCAAAATTAAGCGGATTCTTTTTAGTACTCGTGTGGATGAGTTAACACTTTTCATTATTTAGAATCAACTGCCACTTTACGCACCATACGGACATGGTGACTAAAACGTTTTGCAATTTTCATCATCTGATGAATTTGTAACACGGTAAATGGCAGCATTATCTGCAAACATCATAAGAGCGCTACTCAGATTGTCTCTTAAATTGTTTATGTAGATCAGGGATAGCAGAGGGCCTATAAGACTTCCTTGGAAAACGCCAGATATAATTTTTGTTTCACTACGAACTGTGACCTTTTTGACAGGATACAACGAATCTAGTCGCACAAATGAGACGATACTCCAAAAGCACGTAATGTGACTAAAAGTCGCTTTTGAGGAACGCTGTGAAAAACCTTCTGGAAATCTAAAAATAAGGAATCAATTTGACATCATCTCTCAAAAGTACTCATTACTTGGTGACAAGAAAGAGCTAGTTGAGATTTGCAAGAACGATATTTTCTCAATCCGTGTTGACTGTTCCTCAATAAATCGTTCTCTGCGAGATAACCCATAATATTCGTACACTACGTATATATTTAAATCCTACTGCGAATCGTCGTTAGTCATAAGTGTTAGTAAATCAAAAGATTACTCATATTTCCTTTCTTGGGTATTGGTGTGAGTTGTTTAACTTTTCAGTCATTAGATACGGATCTTCCGATGAGCGAACGTCTCTACACTCATCCACCGACCTCCCATAGATATAAACCGGTTCAGGCAACAGCAGCGTTATCTGTTGAGGAATGACTGCTACTCAGACACACGCACGGTGCCTGTAGTGCCAGTGCTCGAGCTCAGCGAGTGTAGAATGGAGAAGGAACGCAATTTATCTGAGATTGCCCGAGGACAGATTGTCATGGCCAGGAGGCTCGGCATGAACATATCGGTACTGCACTACTTGTCAGCCGTTCGAGGAGTGCCTTGAACACGTGGTAAAACTAAGGTGAAACCACCTCCATATGTCGTGGGTTGGGCGGCCACCGAACATTAGCGATGTTGGGCGTCGTAGGGCGTGCAGAAGTGTAAAACAGGACATGATTCGAAGTGTGGTAGAAAGAACCCCGACATTAATGCTGGGAAGAGTGCAAATGTGTCTGAACATACAACGCACCCTACGCTGCTAACGATGGGCCTCAGCAACCGACGACGCATGCAATGTTAACACCTCGACATGACAATTACGATTGGAATGGGCGCGTGACGTTGACGATATGTCAGAGCATTGCATGGTCTGATGAATCCTGATATCCTCTTCATCATGCCGGTGGGAGGGCGGGAATTTCTATGAAATTAAACCGCATCTGGTCTACACTTACAAAGACAGATTGGAAAGAATGGAGACTGTCTCTAACGAAGGTGTCAAGTGAATCTCACTTACTTTATTAAACATACGTATTTTGCTTTTACTTTTGTTGGGTTTTGATATTACGGTATTTAGCTTCGCTATAACAACGTTGTAGTCATAATCACATAATCCGTCATGAGATTTTTATTTGTTCATTTTTTTTGGGTATGCATGTTTTTAATGAAACTCAATTTTTCTTTGAACTGTTCAGAAACTGTGCCATTTGATTCGGGGAGTTGGGGAGGGGGGAGGCGGGGCTGTAAAAGGAAGAACTGCATATTAACCCGGAACTATCTACTTCATTTTCACTACAAGATAAACTACTTCTGAGAGTAATAAACACTCGACTACCAACGACATTTTATCTATTATTTCTGAACACGGTTTGGTCCTTTGTAAATTTAGGCTGAACTTACTTCCGGCCTTAGACAGCTTTCAATACGTATAACGATTTGAGCTTCAGTGCTTCCTATTAGGGCTTGGAGCTCTGGTTTTCTTCCAACACTGCTACGATGATTTACAACTGTTATACCGATTATTTCTAGGTCTACGTTCCTGTGTTTGTTCCGCACTGCGTTGCAATAATGCTGCCACCTGTCAGCGATTTCCATAAGCTGATTCCACTGTATGAGTGCTCATCAGTAAGGAATAAATGTATTGGAACTTCATTCACAATGCGGCATTCTTTCACACCCCTCAGTGTTTATAAGGTCATATTTATTGAATTATGTCTCGTACAATGATACATTTGCATTGGTACATTCTTCACGATACATGGATACTGTATGCAAAATGTGTTACGAATAGTGGCAAAGAAGTAATAAATCTAAACCCAATGTACAATGCGTCAGTTTTTCACGCATCTCAGTGTTTATGACGTCATACCTTCCGAACTACGTGTGGCCCCATGATTAAATCGTGTAGATGCATTTAGTTGAATATGTGGATACAGTCTGCGAAATTCAATGCCATTACGTAACAGTAAAGAAGTAATAAATTTAAACGTTGTACATGATGCAGCAGTTATTTTAGTGTTGTTTATGACGCCATATGTCCTGAACTATGGTATATACGTGTTTCGTACCCCTACAGCGATTGTTGCCTGGCAGTAATAGACATGAGTATCAGGTTTGGTTGAAAGGTTGAAATTGGTCCATTGGATTAGGAGGAGATGTAGAACACACACACACATACCTACACAATATACACACTTAAAAAGAAATTCTGCATCGCCTCTGTTCTGAGATTTACGGAATCTGTACAGAAATTTGGAATAGAGATCAACATTAAAAACATTTCTGCCCTTTTTAATGCTGATGAAAACCATACATTGCATGTTGTACCACCATACAGCAAAACCTTCTCAGATGGTGGGCAATATTGCTGCGCATACCGGTACCTCTAATACCCAGTAACACGTCCTCTTGCATTGATGCATCCCTGTATTTGCCGTGGCATACTGTCCACAAGTTCAACAAGGCACTGTTGGTCCATATTGTCCCACTCCTCAATGGCGATTAAGTGCAGATCCCTCAGCGTGGTTTCTGGGTCACGTCGTCCGCAAACAAACCTTTCCAATCTATGCAAGTCATGCTCGATAGGCTTCATGTCTGGAAACATGCATGCCCCTCTAGCCGAGCGATGTCGTTATGCTGAAGGATGTCATTCACAACATGTGCACGATGGCAGAACGAATTGTCGTCCATGAAGACGAATGCTTCGCCAATATGCTGCCGATATGGTTGTGCTATCGGTCGGAGTATGGCATTCACTTATCGTACAGTCGTTACGGTGCCTTCCATGACCACCAGCGGAGTACGTCGGCCCCACATAATGCCACCCCAAAATAGCAGGGCACCTGAACCTTGCTGCACTCGCTGAACAGTGTGTCTAGGGTGTTCAGGGTGACCAGGTTGCCTCCAAACACGTCTCCAACGATTGTCTGGTTGAAGGAATATGCTGTACTCATCAACGAAGAGAACGTGGTGCCAGTCCTGAGCGGTCCTTTCGGCATGTTGTTGGGCCCATCTGGACCACGCTGCGTGGTGCCGTGGTTGCAAAGATGGACTTCGCCATGGACGTTGGGAGGAAGTTGCGCATCATGCAGCCTATTGCTCACAGTTTGAGTCGTAACAAGGCGTCCTGTGGCTGCATTAAAAGCATTATTCAAAAAGGTGGCGTTGCTTGGGTGGACTGAGCTAGGCGCGTCATCGACTGTTCCTTTCTCTCTGTACATCCATGTCCGAACAACATCACTTTGGTTCACTTCGAGACGCCTGGACACTTCGCTTGTTGAGAGCCCATCCTGGCGCAAAGTAATAATGTGGACGCGGTATTGACCTTCTAAGCATGGTTGAAATGCAGACAACATGAGCTGTGTAGCTGCTTGCGCGGAATGATTGGAACTGATCCGCTGTCGGACCACTTCTGTCTAATAGGCGCTGCTCATGGATGGTTGTTTACATATTTGCGCGGGTTTTGTGGAATCTCTGAAAAAAATACTTATTTAATTTGTGACATTTCCCTGATGGCACTTCACCCTTGATCAGATAACCAGTCACTGCCACATTAATACCATGCTGAGGATAACCACCTGGCACTACAAGCTCAGTTCGACCACGATAGTAAACACTTACCCCAGTCAGTACAACATCTATGGCCTGACAACTTGCCTGCAAAAGTGGTAAATTTTAAGGGCTACTGGGTAGAATTAAGGTTAAATATCAGGAAGAACGTTAGGAAATTGAATACCAACACTTTCATTTAACTTGAACTATTTAATAGCACCCAACAGGAAAGTTGCAAGGAGGCGGAAATGTACTGTGCTCCACGTTTAATTGATATTTGGATTATTGACTCACGGGACCTGTGATCTGCAGCACTATCCATTCCAGCCTACCCCCATGAACCATGGACCTAGTCGTTGGTGGGGAGCCTTGCGTGTCTCAGCGAAACAGATGGCCGTACCGTAGGTGCAACCACAACAGAGGAGAGGCCAGACAAACGTGTGGTTCCTGAAGAGGGGCAGCAGCCTTTTCAGTAGTTGCAGGGGCAACAGTCTGGATGATTGACTGATCTGGCCGTGTAACAATAACCAAAACGGCCTTGGTGTGCTAGTACTGTGAACGGCTGAAAGCAAGGGGAAACTACGGCCGTAAATGATGGGGTCCTCTTGGGTCAAATATTCCGGAGGTAAAATAGACCCCCATTCGGATCTCCGGACGGGGATTACTCAAGACGACGTCGTTATCAGGAGAAAGAAAACTGGCGTTCTACGGATCGGAACGAGGAATGTCAGATCCCTTAATCGGGCAGGTAGGTTAGAAAATTTAAAAAGGGAAATGGATAGGTTGAAGTTAGATGTAGTGGGACTTAGTGAAGTTCGGTGGCAGGAGTAACAAGACTTTTGGTAAGATGAATACTGGGCTATAAATACAAAATCAAATAGGGGTAATGCAGGAGTAGGTTTAATAATGAATTGAAAAAATAGGAGTGCGGGTAAGCTACTACAAACAGCATAGTAAACGCATTATTGTGCCCAAGATAGACATGAAGCCCATGCGTACTACAGTAGTACAAGTTTATGTGACAACTATCTCTGCAGATGACGAAGAAATTGATGAAATGTGTGATGAGATAAAAGAAATTATTCAGATAGTGAAGGGAGACGAAAATTTAATAGTCATGGGTGACTGGAATTTGAGAGTAGGAAAAGGGAGAGAAGGAAACATAGTGGGTCAATATGGATTGGAGGAGAGAAATGAAAGAGGATGCCGCCTGGTAGAATTTTGCACAGAGCATAACTTAATCATCGCTAACACTTGGTTCAAGAATCATAAAAGAAGGTTGTATACATGAAAGAATACTGGAGACACTAGAAGGTACCAGATAGATAATATAATGGTATCACAGAGATTTAGGAACCAGATTTTAAATTGTAAGACATTTCCAGGGGCTGATGTGGACTCTGACCACAATCTATTGGTTATGAACTGTAGATTAAAACTGAAGATACTGCAAAATGGTGGGAATTTACAGAGATGGGACCTAGACAAACTGACTAAGAGGTTGTACAGTGTTTCAGGGTGAGGATAAGGGAACAATTGACAGGAATGGGGGAAAGAAATACAGTAGAGGAAGAATGGGTAGCTCTGAGGCATGAAGTAGTGAAGGCAGCAGAGGATCAAGTAGGTAAAAAGACGAGGGCTGGTAGAAATCCTTGGGTAACAGAAGAAATATTGAATTTAATTGATGAAAGGAGAAAATATAAAAACGCAGTAAATGAAGCAGGCAAAAAGGAATACAAATGTCTCAAAAATGAGATCGACAGGAAGTGCAACATGGCTACGCAGGGATGGCTAGAGGGCAAATGTAAGAATGTAGAGGCTTATCTCACTAGGGGTAAGATAGATACTGCCTACAGGAAAATTAAAGAGACCTTTGGAGAAAAGAGAACCACTTGTATGAATATCAAGAGCTCAGATGGAAACCCAGTTCTAAGCAAAGAAGGGAAAGGAGAAAGGAGGAAGGAGTATATAGAGGGTCCATACAAGGGCGATGTACTTGAGGACAATATTACGGAAATGGAAGAGGACGTAGATCTACATCTACTACATTCTACATCTACATTTATACTCCGCAAGCCACCCAACGGTGTGTGGCGGAGGGCACTTTACGTGCCACTGTTATTACCTCCCTTTCCTGTTCCACTCGCGTATGGTTCGCGGGAAGAACGACTGTCTGAAAGCCTCTGTGCGCGCTCTAATCTCTCTAATTTTACATTCGTGATCTCCTCGGGAGGTATAAGTAGGGGGAAGCAATATATTCGATACCTCATCCAGAAACGCGCCCTCTCGAAACCTGGCGAGCAAGCTACACCACGATGCAGAGCGCCTCTCTTGCAGAGTCTGCCACTTGAGTTTGTTAAACATCTCCGTAACGCTATCACGGTTACCAAATAACCCTGTGACGAAACGCGCCGCTCTTCTTTGGATCTTCTCTATCTCCTCCGTCAACCCGACCTGGTACGGATCCCACACTGATGAGCAATACTCAAGTATAGGTCGAACGAGTGTTTTGTAAGCCACCTCCTTTGTTGATGGACTACATTTTCTAAGGACTCTCCCAATGAATCTCAACCTGGTACCCGCCTTACCAACAATTAATTTTATATGATCATTCCACTTCAAATCGTTCCGCACGCATACTCCCAGATATTTTACAGAAGTAACTGCTACCAGTGTTTGTTCCGCTATCATATAATCATACAATAAAGGATCCTTCTTTCTATGTATTCGCAATACATTACATTTGTCTATGTTAAGGGTCAGTTGCCACTCCCTGCACCAAGTGCCTATTCGCTGCAGATCTTCCTGCATTTCGCTACAATTTTCTAATGCTGCAACTTCTCTGTATACTACAGCATCATCCGCGAAAAGCCGCATGGAACTTCCGACACTATCTACTAGGTCATTTATATATATTGTGAAAAGCAATGGTCCCATAACACTCCCCTGTGGCACGCCAGAGGTTACTTTAACGTCTGTAGACGTCTCTCCATTGATAACAACATACTGTGTTCTGTTTGCTAAAAACTCTTCAATCCAGCCCCACAGCTGGTCTGATATTCCGTAGGCTCTTACTTTGTTTATCAGGCTACAGTGCGGAACTGTATCGAACGTCTTCCGGAAGTCAAGAAAAATAGCATCTACCTGGGAGCCTGTATCTAATATTTTCTGGGTCTCATGAACAAATTAAGCGAGTTGGGTCTCACACGATCGCTGTTTCCCGAATCCATGTTGATTCCTACATAGTAGATTCTGAGTTTCCAAAAATGACATGATACTCGAGCAAAACACATGTTCTAAAATTCTACAACAGATCGACGTCAGAGATATAGGTCCATAGTTTTGCGCATCTGCTCGACGACCCTTCTTGAAGACTGGGACTACCTGTGCTCTTTTCCAATCATTTGGAACCTTCTGTTCCTCT
The DNA here is from genome assembly GCF_023864275.1 of Schistocerca cancellata. Classification (NCBI taxonomy): domain Eukaryota; kingdom Metazoa; phylum Arthropoda; class Insecta; order Orthoptera; family Acrididae; genus Schistocerca; species Schistocerca cancellata. The sequence continues at coordinate 112,145,156 of NC_064628.1, read as the reverse complement.
AGAGACTTGCGGTACACGGCTGATAGAAGAGGGGCAAGTTCTTTCGCGTAAGATGAAATGGGAGATACGATACTGCGTGTAGAGTTTCACAGAGCACTGAAAGACCTGAGTCGAAACAAGGCTCCGGGAGTAGACAACATTCCACTGGAACTACTGACGGCCTAGGGAGAGCCAGTCCTGACAAAACTCTACCGTCTGGTGAGCAAGATGTATGAGACAGGCGAAATACCCTCAGACTTCAAGAAGAATATTATAAATCCAGTCCCAAAGAAAGCAGGTGTTGACAGATGTGAAAATTGCCGAAGTATCAGTTTAATAAGTCACAGGTGCAAAATACTAACGCGAATTCTTTACAGGCGAAAAAAAACTGGTAGAAGCCGACCTTGGCGAAGATCAGTTTGGATTCCGCAGAAATGTTGGAACACGTGAAGCAAGACTGACCCTACGACTTATCTTAGAAAATAGATTAAGGAAAGGCAAACCTGCATTTCTAGCATTTGTAGACTTTGAGAAAGCTTTTGACAATGTTGACTGGAATACTCTCTTTCAAGTTCTAAAGGTGGCAGGGGTAAAATACAGGGAGCGAATGGCTATTTACAATTTGTACAGAAACCAGATGGCAGTTATAAGAGCCGAGGGGCATGAAAGGGAAGCAGCGGTTGGGAAGGGAGTGAGACAGGGTTGTAGCGTGGCCCCGGTGTTATTCAATCTGTATATTGAGCAAACAGTAAAGGAAACAAAAGAAAAGTTCGGAGTAGGTATTAAAGTCCATGGTTAAGAAATAAAAATATTGAGGTTCGCCGATGACATTGTAATTCTGTCAGATACAGCAAAGGACTTGGAAGAGCAGTTGAAAGGAATGGACAGTATCTTGAAAGGAGGATATAAGATAAACATCAACAAAATCAAAACGAGGATAATGGAATGTAGTCGAAATAAGTCTGGTGAGGCTGAGGGAATTAGATTAGGAAATGAGACACTTAAAGTAGTAAAGGAGTTTTGCTGTTTGGGGAGCAAAATAACTGATGATGCTCGAATTATAGAAGATATAAAATGTAGACTGGCAATGGCAAGGAAAGCGTTTCTGAAGAAGAGAAATTTGTTAACATCGAGTATAGATTTAAGTGTCAGGAAGTCGTTTCTGAAAGCATTTGTATGGAGTGTAGCCATGTACGGAAGCGAAACATGGACGATAAATAGTTTGGACAAGAAGATAATAGAAGCTTTCGAAATGTGGTGCTACAGAAGAATGCTGAATATTAGATGGGTAGATCACATAACTAATGAGGAAGTATTGAATAGGATTGGGAGAAGAGTAATTTGTGGCAAAACTTGATTAGAAGATGGGATCGGTTGGTAGGACATGTTCTGAGGCATCAATGGATCACCAGTTTAGTATTGGAGGGCAGTGTGGTTGTCAAAAATCGTAGAGGGAGACCAAGAGATGAATACACTAAGCCGATACCGAAGGATGTAGGTTGCAGTAAGTACTGGGAGATGAAGAAGCTTGCACAGGATAGAGTAGCATGGAG